>NW_027106663.1:110557-118989 GCF_000696795.3 Halyomorpha halys
ATGAACATAATCAAACTATCTGGATGAAAAATAAATAAATAAAATAACATAATGATAAAATAATATATACAATATTTATACAATCGACCTGAGGATCCCTGAGCCCACTCTATCCCCCAAGTGTGAGGGGTAGAGCAGAGCTCAAAAGATCCCAGCGCATCCCTCTCGCCGCATCACTGGTAATGAGCCAGTGGAGGCTGAGCAAGCTTAAGTAGTTTAAATTAAATTTATTATTACTATAAAATTACAGGAAAAAAGTGCAACATATTACAAAAACAGAAAGAATTAATACAAATCTTTTTCTTGGTATTTGTTTCATTTTTGCGTTCAGACCTTCGTTTTGATGGATCAGCTACAATATTCGTGGTTGAAAATATATACCTTAATTAAAAAACGAATAAACACAAAAATAAAAACGTTTTTCAAAAACCGCCACTAAATACGTTTAAAATGAATATTCTATTAGAGGAAACAAGTGCAAAAACAACTCTCGCCAGAAGTTCCCGCAATAGACTGACGCGTTTGTATGTTGATGTGCGCGAACACGGATGCAGAGGCATGTGAAGTATTAACAGGAAATAACAGAATTAACATAGCATCACAACTTCAGATTTAAACCTACTAACTTAGGAAAAGAAGAATTTATTTTTTAAACGTTATTTAAAACTTGAAGAACATTAAATTTCAGCTAAAATACCAGTTGAATTTAAAATGTAGCAAATTAAGAAACAACAACATTATTCAATTATTTTCAGCTGCAAAAAAAAACTGTAAAAAAACTAAATATTTTTTAATTTATTTTTATTTTAGGAAGCAAATAATTAATAAGCCTGAATGGAAGTTTAATTAAGAAGAGACCAATCTTGATTTATATTTATTTAATTACTATGAAAGCATTATAACAGGTTAGCATCCTTCTAAACTATTTAGTTATCTTTTTCTTTGATTCATTTGCTATTACAGCTTAATTATACTATATCTTTCTCATATTTCCTGTTTCAATTTTTAATTTTCCTTAGTTACTTTTTCACTAATTATACAGGTAGATAACAAAATATTCAATTTCATAATTATGACTGATCTCAAAGTTTTTTGGTGTGCTGCATTCGAATAAAAATACAGATTTTTCGTAAATTCATGATATATAATACAACTTTTGTACCATAAAAATCATTCATAGTACCTAGGATAGTCAAATAATTAACTGCAAATGTTTGTAGTCCTAAATTGAATTTATAACAAGCGAAACGCAATTAACCGTAGGGTCCAGTTTGAAATATTTGCTAGAATTGAAGGCAAAAAAAATTAACTTAACACATATTTAAGCAATTTCGAATACATTTTTGTCATTCCTCTATTTGGTATATTCTAAAGTCCTTCTGAGCAATATAAATGTTACGATTGGTTGAGTACCCTAGAAAAACTTTCTTGATTATTGGTAACACAATAATCATGTATTTATCAAATATCTATACGAGAAAGAAGAAAACCGAGATATTTTTGGTCTCAAAACACCAAATCAGTCGAAAATATCAAATCAAATTTCAAAAAGTTTTATTTTTTTAGACCTACGTTATTACTCCAGCATTACATTTTCACTTCTATTATTTGTTTCTCTATTTATTGTGGGTAATTATTGTATCATGAGGACAGTCTACAAGAGCCCAGCGGAAAAAGTCAATTATTTCATCCTATTTCTAATTACTAGTCAAAATTGATTGAGTCTGCAAAGTGTAGTTAGGGGAATACAAAATAGCTGCTCTTCCAAAATGTAAAAAAAAACATGAATTCTACATTCGGAGCTCAATGTTGAGTAGTAATCATACTATATTATACTCTTATTGATTTTGTTGTAGAATAGTCCGGGGGCGGTCAATAAAGGTATCAAAATGGTAAAAGAGAACTATATATTGTAAGCCAACGTTTCGCCCCACTTCGTCAGAGCTAAATGAAAAAAAAAAGATACAAACATTTTAAAATAAAATATTTCAAAACAATTTTTATGTTATAAAGTATATAGAAAAAAAACTAATAATAAAAATGTAGGGAAGACTTTAAACAAGTTACTAATAAATATAATCAGGTGTGATCAAAATTCTCAATATAGATCTAGAAACTTAATTGTAGGGGACCACAAATTAAAAATAGTTTTAGAAATGGTAAAGAGGTAGGTGTAAAAGGTAGAAGAGATAGGTGAAGTAGATATGGTGTAGGTGAGGTATAGTAATATTTAAAAGGGGAGCACACCATTCTGACAGGTTAATATGATAATTGTTCATTTTTATCAAATTTCTTAATCCCCCCTCTTTTACATATTACTATACCTCACCTACACCATATCTACTTCACCTATCTCTTCTACCTTTTACATCTACCTCTTTATCATTTCTAAAACTATTTTTAATTTGTGGTAGTTTATTTGTACTATTTGTGTTGTTAGTTCTGATGAAGTGGGGCGAAACGTTGGTTTACAATAAATAGTTCTCTTTTACCATTTTGATACCTTTATTGACCGCCCCCGGACTATCCTCCAACAAAATCAATAATAGTATAATATTGTATGATTACTAGTCAACATTGAGCTCCGAATGTAAAATTAATGTTTTTTTTTACACTTAGGAAGAGCCGCCTTAAAAACAAAAAAAAATTAATGAAATATTTTCATGTAAAAAAAAAAACCGACATTTCATATGCACCAACCTAATACAATAATAAGTCATACCATACTTTACAATGTTTGTATTATGCTTTTAATTAGCCCTGATGAGGTCGTGTTATGTGATGTGTGGCGAAACGTCAATGACTAAAAATAATTTTTGTGCTATTTTTTTTTTTTATGATTGATAGATTTATTTATTGATAGATATTACAATCTGCCACACAGGTGTGGGTAATAGGTAATAATGATGAATGATCTCATAAATACTAAAATTAAAATAAAAATAAAAAAAAAATAATAAATAGAAATAAATAAAAAATTAAAAAAAAAAAAACTCTCTGAAAATATATACAAACAAAAAAATAAACAAGATGAACATAATCAAACTATCTGTATGAAAAATAAATAAATAAAATAACATAATGATAAAATAATATATACAATATTTACACAATCGACCTGAGGATCCCTGAGCCCACTCTATCCCCCACGTGTGAGGGGTAGAGCAGAGCTCAAAATATCCCAGCGCATCCCTCTCGCCGCATCACTGGTAATGAGCCAGTGGAGGCTGAGCAAGTGCGCTTAAGCCGCAAACACTGTGCTATTTCTGGCACCTTTATTTGATCCCGCCTAAACCAGACTCTTGCAATGAAAAAAAAATAAAACATTCGTAATCTTTCCACTTAAATAAGAAGAAAATCCCAATGCACTTAGTTTTACTTAATGCTTTTTACTTAAGGATATTGAAACCCTATTTTCAGTGATTAAACACTAATTTTGTTTTTAAAAAATCTTAAATACTCATGATATCGAAGCATGTTTTTATCATTTAAACTAGGAATTTGCCTATAATTTTATAATTATTTATAGTATTATAAAAACATACATATTATCTCAGTGATGAAAAGAGTAATTTTTTATAAGCTTACCATTAATTTCGATTTATCGAAATTTGACCGTATCCAACTACTTATAAGATAAAATCTCGATTAACTAAATAACAAATAATCCACACCTAAGGATGAGGGGTGTAATGAAATATCGATTCAGCCATCAAGAGGTCCCAGCCATTAAGCCTTCTCATTCATAAGACCTTTAAAAGTTAATTAAACGTCAAATAGAAGATAAGTGATCTTTATAGCTTCATTAATAAGTGCTATAGGTCAACTGTACCTACGAGGAACCTTAGCAGATATTGATAACAATAAAACTGTTGTGATGATAAAATAAATCATATCAAAATTAATTAATTATATAACTGAGTATGAAATATGGTTGAATTACAACAAGGTCGCAACTGATACATGGAAAATATAGTAAGAAATTCAGACTATTATAACTAGCACATCATAGGAAGAGGATCTGTGGTGTCTACTTTTTTATTTAAATAGAAAAATAATAGATCTCTAAGAACAGTAGGTCGGTTCCCATAAGGAACCCATAGATATATATGATATACACAATACAGTAAATGAATATACAAAAAAAACATAATAAATGCTGTTTATGGAACCTCCATCCGCCTTAGAACCATGGTTCACCAGAAACGAGCACACTTTAAAAGATACGGTTATCAGGAATTTCTACTTATGTTTTAGGCATTTTTAAGACCTTGAAGTAGATCACTGTCATCAAGTACTTGCTCAAGGATTATAGTAAACTTAGGAGACCTTAATCTATCTTTGTCAGCGGATGGTGGACATTATTCGGAAAGAACATCATTCAGATCAAATATATACAAATCAAATGAAAATAAAAAGGACTTTTTAACTTCTTAACTCTCTGAACTGGTAGGTACGCCCAGAGACATTGCGATTCGACCAAAATATCGATGCTCCTTTCAATAAGATACTTTAGCTTACGTATTGCTACCCCTTGTAGTTTTGTCTAATTTCTAGAAAGAGGCAATCGATTAAAATATAAATGTCAATACGCGAAAAACTAAAAACGGTAAAATTAAAAAAAAAAATGGGACATTCAGAATTCAAAAAGATCTTGCATTAACATAAACCTAAAGAAAGTGTATTATTGTGTTTTCAGAAGAGTCTGGATTTCGCTCAGATGTGGAAGGCATCCGGCTACAACACAATGTTTGTAAAAATTTAGAACACGAATTTTGTTAGCTCGAGAAGAAGGGGGTCTCAGGAACTGTTGCACTAGAGTCTCCAGTTTCGTTCAGATGTGGAAAGCAACAGTCTACTATACTATAAAAAGTTTCATTTCTTTTTTCTTTCTTTTTCGGCCAAGACTCCCACTGGAGTTCTATATTGCCTAACCATGGTCGGGGTCAAAGTTCTTCGTTTTGTGGGACCGCCACACAATGAAAAAAGTCAACGTCCCAGGCCGGATTTGAACCGGCACTGCCAATAGACATCAAATTGGTAAGACAGTGTCTTAACCACTGAGCTACGGGCGGCCCTTCATTATTCTTTATAGACATCACTAAAAATCCGCTACGTTTAAGTAGATATGCAAGAACATACATAAGGATAAGTAAAGTTTCTGTAGTCCTTTTTTTTTAATTAATTTTTTTTTTCAATGTAAAAATCTCGGCTCACTAAAATTCGATTGCAATAGGGTCATAGAAACTTTCTCAAATCGCACAAGGGCGTATCTGCGTAAAATTTCATATTCGTTCAGGATATTCCGCCTTCATAGATACAGTGTCTTGATAAAACTGATGGGACTTATAAGTCTCTTCAGTAAATAAAGGGTCATATCATATTCGTAATGCTAAATAGCTTGATAAAGTTAAACTGAAGATCAAATGCTCCGAGGGGGATTGAATGAATGCAAGTGGAAAAACGAGTTCTGAAAAAAAAGGCATAAGGAGCTAAGAAGGGCCAAAGAAGCCAACCCTTTGGCGGCCTTAATCACCCCTTCTAATTACCCCTTCAGTAACGTTGGTTAATTAATTACATGAGGAGCCATATTGAAGACGCTAGCCACCTCAGCTTGTGCTTTAATGTCTCGAGGATGTCGGGAGGTTAAGCTGCGAGGAAAAGAGGCAGTGCACAAATTGCCTGGCATCACAAAAGTCGTACAAACATTAATTAATGCCCTTCAACCTTATCTCTGTCCCTCGGCAGTTTATTCACTCCTTCCCGCTAGTTTTAATTACAAAAAGAAAAATTCAATGGGAAAGGGTAGCATTGAAGAAGGGCTTCAGATAAGAATCCTTGAATAATGAGTTCTCCGCTCTCTCTACCTAAGGCAATTTACATTTATTATCACTGTTTTTTATAATAACCAGCAAGAACAAAGATGTCTAACCTTTGCTAAAAAAGAGTAAAAACATTATGAATTTTAAAGATAATATTTAATATCAGATCTAGCAAGTTATATCACTGGAAAATAAACATTAAGTTAAATCAGAATATATTGTGTAAATGGTATAGTCTATAAATATCTCATACTTATCACAAGCCATGAATGTATATAAAATATCCAGAGAAGAGCTAGAGAAATATCCACAGTAATGCTCTACTCTTCTACCATTTAGTAGTCATCGAGTTAAACGAATAGTGAACAAAATAGAATTTCATACTACCATGTAAATTTAATCCATATATTTCAAATAACTAACAATAGATTAATTAATACCGACTTCAACGAAATCATGTTGAGTGAAGCTACTTCAAAACTTTTTTTATATGAATTTCGCCATTTTGTGTATTATTGTCTCCAATCTTTCGTCTATATGGATAAGGTTATTGAATATCGTTGTATGTTTTATAATAATAATAATAATAAAGGCTTAGAGATCCCGAAGGTTCGATGCCAATACCACCAATCGCTCTCTACATACATCTGTCCAATGACCTCCCTCCAAATCCTAATTTACTAATTCAGTCTTAACGCTAATTCAGTCTTAATACCCTCATTTATGTATTCATTATCATATTTTTTCATAGTTCATGTATATACATTTTTCTTTGCTATAAACAATGAAAAATGAAGGATTATTTTCAATAAACAAAATTGAGGGTACTTTAGAGAATGATTTATAGACAAAATCGACGTAGATTCATGTGAAAATATTTCAATAATAATAAATCGTAGCTTATATCAACGATAAATTAATTTTTATACTGAGTTTCATGAAAATCATTTGAGCCGTTTTTGAAAAAAATTGAATATCATTTAAAGTAGCACTTCAGGGCAGCCAATTTCCTCGTAAAAGATGCTATAATATTCCAGGAAAATACCCTTCTTAAATATGCAATTTCAATTTCCTACAACTTTTCATTTTTGAGCTAGCCTGTTCACACAAGCAGAAATCCACACAGCATTTTTCGTGACTCGGTTATTACCACTCAGGGTATCTTAAGAGGAATATTTCCGTCAAATATGAACTATCACTCACGAAATACTTAATATTATTGGTATGATATAGTACAAGAATGTTTACATAACAAGTGCTACTGAGCTAATGACACGTACTGTAATGCTAGCTAGACTAAGTAGGGAAGACATATACATAGTGGTGGGGGATTGGTGCTGATGCTACATTAAATTTGGTGATGATCGGGGGATATAACTGTCGAAAATTATAAATAGAAATTTTCAGGAACGCATTACTTCCTCTTATTATATATTCCATATATAGTTAAACTCGGTAACTTGAACAAAACATATTACAATATTGCACTCTTAAACAGTTGAAATGTTTGTTTACGTTGCATCCCAGTTGCATAAATAGATGATGTAGTTTCAAATTTTCAAAATTTAAGCAATAATTTAAAATAAACACAATGCCCTACTAATTTTGGACCACAGCAAAAATTTATTTATTTTATTTTTTTTTAGACAGTTTTTTAAATTTCATTTTAACCCAGCAAGTTCCATAATGAAGGGCAAATTAAGACCGGTAGACTAGGAACCGGAGCTCTAAGAAGGTTAGTGGAGCTGTAACAGTTGCGGGAGAGATAGCGAAGTGGCGGGACTTTATGAAAGACAAGGGACTTATCTCCTCAAGTGGTCCTATTTGTTTAATGCTCAGCCTCCACCTCTCCTATCTCCTCTCTCGCTGTCTTGTTAAAACTCTAATTAACGTCCGGATACTGCCCTTTGTTTTATTTAGTCTCACTGTTCCGTTTGATATGAGATACTCCAGAGTCCGTCTCGTCTTTCTTATCGAATAATTATTTTCCCCGGTCCTCTCTCTTCGTTACTCTTTACTTATCCCTGTTATAATTCCATTTCTCCCTTCAAATTGTATCTCTTCCTTTCCTTTCCATCAAGAATAAGAAATAAGCTGTATCTCTACCAATGATATAATCTTTCAAGAAAAGGAACTTCAAAGAGCATTCACTCGTTATCCAGTGTACGGTTAAGTTAAAGGTTAATATTTTATTAAGCATTGTTTTTGTTGAAAAGATTACTTTTTTTTTTGTTTCTTTGTAAGTTTCTGTATTCTAGTACGAATAATTAGTTACCGTACTTAGTTTACTATTCTCCCTTTTGCTTATTGTATATGTGTGTCATAATAATAGATTAGGAAATTTTTAAATTGAGGGGCCCCTATTCCGAGAGATCGCCCTTCCACCGGGACATAGGAGGTGGCAAAGCACGGGCCCCTTGGTCGACGTCCATCGCCGAGGGAAGGACTTCTGGCTCTGCAGTCATCCTTATCCCCCAGTGTAGCGGCCCTCCCCGTTCTTGTACCCCTCGGCCAGCGGCTCCTGGGCAAAAATTGTAACCGGCGGACCTAGCCCAACCCCTTATAATCCCATATGGCAAAGGAAGGGCACCATTATATATATATTTATAT
>NW_027106663.1:119076-129157 GCF_000696795.3 Halyomorpha halys
TATTTTCAATAAAGGTCCTAAAAAAAAATTGAGGAGAACTTCAAAATTGCAATATTCACACTTACTACCAAGATAATAAAAGGGGCTGTGTGTTAAGGCACCAACTTTGCATTCTCGTGTCTGCAGCAGCGCTTACAGTTCGAATCCTACTTAGGCTGATTGACTTTCACATTTTTGTTGTTGCGATCACATGCAATAAATTTTAGCTTTCCCACTCAGGCTAGAATAGGTTGGTAATCTGTAGTATACACGCTCTTCCTAGTCTGATTTGTAGAACATAAGGAGATTAATCTAAATTAGAAATAAATAAAAGAAATTTCAAGGTTAGAATTTAAAGATAAGAAAGACTATTCTTACTATTGGTCTTAACAGCCAGCCGCGATAATATACGGGGGTGAAATTATTTTAAAATACATACATAAATTACAATAAATAAATAAAATTAAAAGAATGGATACAAGTACAATTTTCTTAACTTTTAACATTTCAAAAAGGTAACAACTGCGGCGGCTTATGCAATGTTACTGAGGTATGCTTCACTCCTGGGATCACAAAGAAAAGAAAACATACTGAACATTGAAAACAGGCATGGAGCAGTCCAAGCTCTTCATTGAAATATCAAAGGAAAATTCTACCTAATCAATTCTAAAAGAAGAAGAATATTCTACCTTAACCTTACTAGAAATGAATTGAGGACGATAACAGGACTCCTCACGGGCCACTGCCCATAAACTATCATCTTAAGAAGATGAGGCTGGTGGAGGATTCCACCTGCCGTCTATGTATCGAAGACGAAGAAAAGACGGCATATTTTGTGTGAATGTGAAGCCATTGTCTTCCGAAGACTGTAGTATAGGACAGGGTAGAATGGAACCTGAGGACATTACTAGAGCTTACCCAAAAGAATTAATGAGCTTTGTAAGAAGCAGGATTCATATGAGATAACTAGTGGAAAAGAGAGGTAAATCAGAAAAGATCCAACTGGGTCGAGTTGAGGAAGAGATTCCCGATCCTCAGTGTAATAATAATAATAATACTAAGATATGCCCACTATATTTTACTGATATATGTCCATTTTTTAATTAAACAGCTGTAAAGGTTTCATAAATATTCTAAACAACAGCAACAGAGAACTGCGATTTTTTAATTGCTGTAGAAACTTTTCTAATTTAGCAACAGATATGTGATAGGAATCATTTTACAATATATTCCATTCCATTTCATATGATATATAGTTTGATACAAATTTTAATTTTAATTATCTGAAAAATTACATAATTAAAAAAGTAAAAAGCTTTGCCCTAATCAATTCAACTCTTCATTCACTTTAATCATTACAGTGCTGCTAACACTAAAGTTTTCATGAAAATACAAACAATCCAGAAGTGAGAAATGTTTCAGTTAATAAACCAGGAGACATAATCAGGACATATTGTAACCTTTTTTTAGCCAAGGTTCTGATTCCATTAAAACGTCTTTTACCAATATTATTAATGTAATTTTATGAATGATGGAATGGTTTCATCAGAGTTGGGCAGAAAGCAATTGCAATTACTGTAATTTGAAGAAATGAAAATATGACCTTGATTAGTAATTACAATTACTTTTCTCCCAACACTGGATTCCATGCTTAGAGAACGCTTTATCGAAAATTTCGTCGTAAACTTACGTACGATTCAACGTAAACTTTTTGTTCCCTTTTCGCTATCAGAAAATGATAATGACACCAATGAATTAGAAAATTTAATTTTACCGTTAACCAATGGTCATCAGCCCCTGTGCAATTCTCCCACCTATGTTTCCCATCCATAAAGAATAAGAGTTTTACTAATGAAATAAAAAAGTAAGTCACAAAAATACAAACATTTATATTCCATTAAGACTGTAAAAACAAAGAGATATAGAGGCGTCCTTAATTATGACGTCAAGCTTACGACAGAATGAAAAAGTGCCTAAGAAAAGAACCTCAGATGAAAGTGCTCGTGAAATTCTTTTTTAATTAAAGCGTTCTGTCCTGGCTAAGGAATGGCCCGAGGAGGGGGGAAAAGAAAAGCGCTCTTACAGTTAACTTTTAATGGAGTGGCCGGTGATATTAGGTGTTGAAAGTGTTTTATGGCGGATAGGGTGGTAGCCATTTAAAAATACGAGAAAAGTTTCCCCTTTTCCTCGGAGTAGGGTTGGGATAGGGAGGGTGAACAGCCCAACAGCCCTCCTTGGCAATAAAACCAACACAAGAGTCAATAAGTACAACTTGTTCTCCACAACAGGCTCCCTATCTAATCCTAACCCTACTTGTCTCTTCGACTGCTTTTATTATCCCAATGGAGTAGCTCCTCCTTTGGGGTAGTAGTCCGGGAGTCCAAGACAGAAAGGTGACTAATTTCATACAAAGGACCATGTCCATTGAAAACTGTACGTCTGTTATCTTCAATAAAAAAAGCGGATAGGACGAAAAAGATATGGTCCAAGAAACGAATAAAAAAAAAAATGGGCAAATAAACACAAAATATCGAGTTCTAAGTTTTTTTTATTGGTTATGGATTAAAATTAAAAATTTTAGTTTTGTAATTCAAAATATTAATTAATTAGCCTGTTAACTAGGGAATTCCCTTATTATTTACCCAGACTAGGTGGGTAGTTTCTCTACATGCCTGTATCACTTCATTACAACAGAGATCAAATTAACTGAATGTATTATAATGTAAAGTTGTAAATTGCAGTAAAGATATTAAATAATAAAAAATATTTACTCAGCATAGAACGAGCGCGAATTCTTTCACTAGGACGTCTCAGTACGTCACACCCTGATGACGTAATTTATATTATTTTTTTTATTTATACTTAGAATAAATGAAAATACTATGAAATATATATTTTTTTATTCATTTATATATAAAGCTCAAAGGAAAATAGAAAATTACAAACAAAAAGAAAAGAATACCAATAATAAAAAAGGAAACATCGAATTAAAAAATTATAAATTTTACAAACAATTATAAAGATTAGAAAAAATATATATTTTTTATTTAGATACACAATAAAAAAAAGTTAACAATTACAGAACAAGAAACAAAATCACACAAATAAAATAGAAATGTTGAGTTTAAAGAATTAAATTATGTCTGATATGTAAAAATTCAAAACTTTATTTCCGTGTGATATATTTTAAAACAATTGTTGATGCATAGTGCTATCTTACAATTTGAACACTAGTATGTAGATTCTTTCCTAACACCTTTTTTATAGCAAACTCTGCATTTTCTTGATTTAGTTTTTCTTACGCCTGTTGAACAGATTCGATACTTAGGACTCCATCTTGACAAGAGACTTACTTGGAATCCACATACAAGACTGAAACGACAAGAAACTGCTCGTAGATTCCGATTGCTACACTTACTTGACAAACGCTCTAAACTTCCCATTCACTATTGATTCATATTGTCAGCATGTATACATCCTTTCTTTTTTGTATATATTTAATTAGTTAGTTTTAATTTTTTTTCTCGGAGGTCAGAAAAAAAAAAAAAATCCCATTCACTACAAAAAATTAGTATACACTACGATAATCAGACCAATTTGGACATATGGAATTGAGCTCTGGGGCTCCACCAAACCATCAAATTCTTCCCGCATCCAATCGTTACAATCCAAAATCCTACGTAAAATCCTTGATGCTCCTTATTACCTCACAAATAAACTCATTCACAAAGACCTTAACATCCCAAAACAGATATGCGTCTTTTCATTCCAAACTCCTTAACCATCCTAACCTATTAATTCTTAATCTTTCATCCTTAACAATCCCTAATAATCCTCCGAGGCTTCTAATTTAAATTAATGTTTGAAGTACCACCAATAGGTGGTATATTTCCAAGATTTTCAAGTGTATATGAAACATTACATATTTACCTATTGTATTATAAAGAGTCGGGAACAAAAAAAGCATCTATTTCACCCCAATTTTTAATTACTTTAATAAAAACTATATATAATTACTAATCAAAACTGATGAGACTGCCAAGTATAGATAGGGGGAATAAAAAATGGCGGCTGTTTCAAAACCTTCAAAAACATTAATTTTTCATTCGGAGCTCTATATCTTAGAAACTACCAACAACACTAGAAAATCTAAAAGAACATTATTTAAAGGAGGGTAAATTTGCTGAAAAATGAGCCCTAATAGAGGTTTACGTACAAAAGTTCCCGAGATATAGCTTCTTAAAAAGCAACATTTCTTAAAAATCTATTGAAAGATTAGTAGTTAGTTAATCTATATATCAGGAACTATGTGACGTATAGATGTCTATTAGTACTCAAATTAAAGCTAGTTTAATGAGCCATAAAGTAGTTTATGATTTTTACCTTTGAAGGAATAGTGGTTTCATGATATTTCCTAAAATAAATTGATTTATAGTTGTTCCGATAATCAGTTTGAGTTTTGAAATACTTTATTTCAGAAACCATAGGACGTACAGATGTCTGTCAGCACTCAAATTAAAGGTAGATAAATTTTGCTATAAAATAGTTTATGACGTTTATCTTTGTAGGAGTAGTAGTTTTTATATTTGACAAAATAATTTCACAAAATAGAAATTAACCTAGTTGTTCGTATAAAATGTTTTATTTTTGAAAAAATATATCTCTAGACCCATAAGACGCACATAAGTCTGCCAGCTCTCAAAATAAAGAAAATTTAACTTAATATAAAGTAGTTTATGACACCTTCGTAGGGATATTAGTTTTACGATATTCGCATATGAATATAAACTACGCATAATTGAGGGAACCAATGTTGATAAACTCTTAACCGACGGGTGAACGTCCGAGGGGTAGACCGAAACGTAGATGGGAAGAATGCGTTAGGTGTGATTTGATAAGATTTGGGTTTGAAGACGCGTCACTGGACAGATAACTGTTGAGAACGATTGGTGGTAACGGAATCGAACTGGGTTCACAAAGGAGTCATTTATAATGATCTCGCAAATAGCCGTATTTGCCAAAATAAAGTCACGAACTAGTGATTTCTCGAATTACGAAAAAATGCCGTTTTGTTTTAACACGTACTTTTAAACTTACAGAGCTCAAAATGTAGCAACTTTACTCTTCTTCACACACCGTTTTTGAACCAACTGTTTTTAGAAGAAAAATGTTGACGAAATCAGTTTGTTGAGTGTTACAATGTACGGAAGTAACTTAGACAAGATCAATTGGATTTGGCCGTATTTATCAACAAATATATATAATATATTTTTCGCATGCATAAGCGAAAATAGTGAGTATAATTTTATAAAATTGAAACTTGATTATTTCTAAATTAATCTCCTCAGGAATGGATTTTCCTTAAATAAAACAAACTTCCGTTTGTCTGGTAAGATCTAAAATTTATATTATTAAGTGAATTGATTATTCAAATATAACTTTTGTTGTTTTTTTAGATTATCAGATCTGTAGTAAATCAAGCTTCTTTTTATTATTTTGTCCTTTTGAGCACGAATTTATTTTTTTATTATTCCATTATCATTATCTTTTAATAAAATTATAATTAATACTAATTATAGCCATTTCATTTTGTAAATTTAACTATTTTTATTTGATTATTGATATACTTTCTATAATGGTGCTCCAAGATCCATTTCTTTATATGGAATAGCTGGCTGTCCAGGGCAGAATCCCATAAATAGCATGTCTGCAAAGTATAACTGTTTATTCTCCTATTATCTAATTCTTCATAACAGTATTTCTATTCTAATTAATATTGTCATTTGATATCTAAATATTTATTTATTTACAACATCTGCATGATGTAGACCAGTCATTCCTAAATTAGTTTTGAAATTTACAAGGATTTTATGTTCTTTATAATTCAATTCAATTTAATGTATTTCCTTATTTTCATTATTTATTTAATTATTTAAGGCTTGTCATGATAACAGGCTTTGCTGATGTCAAGGAATCATACCTTCAAATGAATTGTTTAATCTGATAATACTGATAATGTTTTATTTTCTGCAATCTTTCCTCATTTATTATCAGAAATGTTTTAGAGACACTTCACCTTTTTTCTAAGCAATTCATTGTAAGATATGATTATTTACAGGTTTAAATCTATTCTCTTCTTTAGTTTACATGAATTGAAATAGTTAAATATATAAACTCAACATTGTCTTTTATTGTTTTTACACTTCCAATTGTTACAAACACAATACTTTTTTCTCTAAGTAATTGATTATAAGATCTGCTCCATCTGTTGTTCCCAATTTATCGAATTCAAACTCTGTTATTTTTTATGCCCAGCGAAACCAGCAGTCATTGGTTGTCAACACATCACCATCATAATTGGTGCGACAGCACATTATCGAGCCTGGGCCTCCACTCTCCAGTTTTGGGTTCCCAAAAGGACCTGGGAATCTATTGATACAGCATCTGACCATCTCTATTTAGAAGTGCCCGAAGGGCTCCTAGCCAATACAGAAATAAAACATTCCAGTAGGCAAAACTTAGGTCAGTTAGACGGTTCCTGGTATTTTTCCTAAGAGATAATCCGGCTTCAGCTGTGTGAGGTTTCTTAATAGGTAAGGTAATTGACCCACTGCCCCCGAGACAGGGGTGGAGGGGGCTGCCTCCTTAGAGCACCCTGACTTGCAACAATCCATCTGGAGTAGCCACCTAGGGGAAGTGACCTTATCTTAGTGTAAGTATCTGGTGTACTGTTCTGTGTGCAAAAGTGCTGTGTACTGAACTCAGGAACCCGGGGGAGTGTTAATACCCACTAGCCTTGCTCTGGACTAGCCCATGCGGGAAGGTTGTTAACCCAAACTTTTAAAATTTGTGGAATTCGTAGTGACTTTGTTCCTATTCAAAATTATATCCAATTATTTTCTAAAACAATTATTTTCCCTATGAATCTGATAAAATATATTTAGTTTCTGAATTTAGCTTAATCTTCAATGTTAAAATGAAATCTTGTATATAAAATGCAATGAAATTAATAAAAGAAATAAAA
This sequence comes from Halyomorpha halys, assembly GCF_000696795.3. Classification (NCBI taxonomy): domain Eukaryota; kingdom Metazoa; phylum Arthropoda; class Insecta; order Hemiptera; family Pentatomidae; genus Halyomorpha; species Halyomorpha halys. The sequence goes on from NW_027106663.1 coordinate 126,080, forward strand.
ACAACTCCCTGTGAAATTAGAACGCATTGGAAAATACATTCCATTTTATTTTACAAAATTCCTGATACTTACAGAAGTTAAGATAGGCAAAGATTAAACATGAAAGAATCAAAAGAAATGTTGAATGCTAAATGCAATTGAAAATTGTTTATATATCAAAAATTTTCTACCAAATAAATGGTAGATTTTATTTTGTATATTTATTTAGGAAATGGTAGATTTTATTCATATAAATTAACTCTCCATAGAAAAATTTCATCTTTTTTTTATTTTTATAGCTAATCTTCTGATTAAAAAATATGATTTGAACAATATTGTTAATAAATTCCACAAATTTTCAGTTAAATTCAGAATTATTAAATAGGATTTGCAAATTCTGTATTTAACTTCTCTCGGCATACAGACTTGTGATTGTTGTCTATTTACAACTTTACAACATTAATTAATTGATTAATTAATTAACCATAACATGTTATTTATTTTCCTGTTTGATTGTACATATTTTTTTTTTAATTTAAGTTCAATCTAACTCAATGAACCTTTGCCCATTTCTTTTATACTTTTGTTTATTCCCATATTTATTGAATGAACATCCTATTTTCAGCACTAGGTTTTTGAATTTTTTTTTTCAAAATAATTTTTTCCTCCAATTCCATGTTCTTGATAAACTTCCATATTAATATTCTAGTTGTGTTTGGTTTCACTAGATTTCCTTTGTATATTGTTCAATAGATAATCTTGATATTCCTATTATAAAATGTGTTAAATGTTGTGTGTTCCATTAAATTGCCTAAATTTCAAAAACTTGAACCAATATTTGCTAATGCAACATTTTTATGCATATATAAGTATACAAATGTTATATAGTTAGAAAAAGTGTGGAAAACAAAAAACTTTGGACTTTAATAAAAGACTTCATTTCATTATACATTCTAAATAAGGTTACTCCATAATTTCTTGGAACTTTCCATTCTTATCATGCTCTAGTACAACAGGATTACAAAGCAACCAAGAAGCAGGATCAGTGAAAATTTCACCTAAAGTGGAACAGAAATGGAGATAACTACTAAACTTTCTTTTTATATTTGGTTGCCTTGCAGTTTTATTAATTCTGTAAGTTTTCCCTGTTTCCTTTGATCAAGAGTTCACCATTTTTGTTTGTTTTGGCTGAGTTTTGTGACCTGCTAGCAACTAGTTCCTCAATGTAACATTAATAATGTTTAAGATAAAGATGTGCTTAAATAGCAAGTTTAATTTACAAAATAATGCAGAGATATTTGAAGAAAGTTTATGTATGAAAATGAAAAAGAAGGTGGCCCAAAATAGTACTAAAACCTTATTATACTCCAATGTTTCAACCGCCTTAAAAGGCCTTCCATTAGGGCTCGCGTCTAACAAGTAAACAAAAGACTGAAGAGAAGTAACTCGCCTTCCTTATAGTTGTAGGATGCTTCTTTACATTTTTCTGTGCTGATCAATTCAGTAATATTTATATAATGGATGTAATGGAACTATTATACAGATCACGACTATAGACATTTGATCTAGGAATACAAGGAGTGTTAAAGATCTACAACATTGATTACTTTTCTTCACACAGTAGTGTTCATTTACATGCATGGATATGTGAAGTTAAAAAACACAATGATGGGAAAATACAAAAATCTATTTCAGTGAGTTAAAATTTGTTTGTTTCATGCGTAATGTTAGTTTTCAGGACAAAATAATTAAAATATAAGCAATCAATGAGCAAAAAGTTGAGTAAAGCATAAAAGATAAATAAAATACCATTTGCGACTGATGGTTCCAAAGTGGACTTCAATGGAGAAAGATTTCAGGTGGTTATTTCCTACAAAGAAGGTGATTTGGTTTTTCCTTTTTTTTTTTTTTGTGCTCATTCTAGGTATCTTTTTGACAAACTGAAAGTATAGAAAAATCTGAACATGCAAAACTTTGATTACTTAGCCACCATTACAAATTTTGTCTTTCGAAAATCTTATACTGGAAAAGATTATGTTTTTGATTTTTAAAAATAAGAATAAGTAACAAAATGGTGGCCAAACAATCTATAATTTCCCCTCATTGTTCACTGAGTGCTCAATATCATTAAAACTATATACCGCACAATAATTATTAGTAAGATCCCTTTTTAAGAATTATAAATTTTCTAAAATTTGAGCTATGGTAGAGCTTTTTGAATTAAATTGTTGCCGAGATACAGTTTTTCAAAAAACAACATTTTTTTACAAATAATGATAAAGCTTTTGGTGAATTTATTTTGGCTAATATTATGGAATGATTTTTAAGTAACACAGGGGAGTTAATGAAAGCCGATTGTCTCGAAATCAATGCAAGTTGGTTGTACTAATACAGGAAGGGAAGAAGAAAGAACTGCAGACAAAATGGGAGAAAGCATTAGCTGCCACAATGAGTGCAATAATTACTAAGGGAGGGGCTAAAAGGGCCGAAACGTAGGAGTGGAATGATAAGAAAATAAACAGGTTGGGACTTTTTATTTTAATTATAATAAATAATATTATTTTTAAATAATAATATTTTTATTTATTATTAATAATTCTTCTATGTTTGTTTTGTTTGGGCCAGTGCAATTCTCATGTCATTTTGTCGCGTCTAATCTATTTCAAGATTTTTTCGGGGTATTAAGTAGTGTAGATAAAGCCAACTCACTCATAGTTAGGGGGAATATAAAATGGCAGCTGTTTCAAAACGTTGAAAAAAATAATTTTTCATTCTGAGCAGCATATCATTCAATAGTTTCCAAGATTTAATTTTTTAAAAAGCAACAATTCATGAAATATATACTGAAAAATCAGTAGTTTGTGAATTAATTGTGTGGAATCTTTATCTCAGGAATCAGGAGTCTTACAGATGTCTATTAGAACTCAAATTAAAGCTAGTTTAATGTAATATAAAATAGTATATGACGTTTATTACTTAGGAGTAGTTTTCATGATATTTGCTAAAATAAATTGATTTCTAGTTGTTCAGACAAATTTTCATATGAAAAATTCATATTCATGTGCAAATATTATAAAAACTACTACTCCTACGAAGATA
>NW_027106663.1:129552-144589 GCF_000696795.3 Halyomorpha halys
ACTAACCGGACATCACAGCGCTAACGCACAAAAAAAATTAAATGCAAAATATGTTAATTACAAAACTGTCGACTGTCCGCTAAAAGGCTTTAGTCCTTGAAGCTACAAGGACGCATTTCTTTTTATACAATGGTAATAAATTTTTACCGAAAGCCAAACAGTTGATAACTATCTACCGTACTGCAATGTTGCACCGTTGTCCCCAATCATAAAGCAAAGGTATAATTTCTGATATTTTCCACATGTTTATGTAATATCTAAAATCATTTGTCCTCATAGTATCTTTAGATACTAATTAGAATTGAGTTCTGCTCGTTCAAGGGGATAGAAAGAGTTAGCTATAGTTTAATAATTGTTTTCCTAAATTAAATTCTTACAAGCTGAGGAAGTTCCTTAAAAGTAGTAAATAGAAAAAAAAAATCTTTCCATGAATCAAAGCTATAAAGTAAAGTATAGATAACACGAGCTATCTTGCTTTTTATCAAGGATTAAAAATACTTATCTTTAATTTTCACTAGTTATCTTCATAATCTTACATTTCGTTATTTTAAAATTAAATTTTCACTTTTGTAATCGTCTATAAGGAGGAAATCATTAGTAATTCACTGAGAAAACGAGTGAACTAAATGGCATTATTTATCTTTGCTGATACGATTGTCTATAATATTATAAAATAAGTAAAAGTACAGAATACTTCAAAAATATCTTCCAAGTTTATAAATCAATATGGCTTCAACACCAAATATAAAAAAGTAAATAAAGAAACAATAATAAAAGTTGATGTCCATACCACCAATCACTGGCTATAAACGTCAAAACAATGACGCCCAAACCCAGATCTACCATATCAGTTTCGATGTAATCCTCCCGACTACGCTTCGGTCTATCTCGCACGTTTGCCTCAGGGTTCAGTGTTTATTAACATTTTAAGGACACGTTTATCTAATGCGCCGCAGTACTACAACCCGAATTATACTTATGGCACAGTTACTTCAGGTTCGGTGTCGTGTAGCCTTCTAAATTACCCGGTTAACTCATCATATTTTGTTCCGGATACTTTACTTAATCATTTATTTTCAAAATCCTTAAGGCGCTGTTCCTCCCTTTGTGTAAGAGGCCAGGTTTCGCATATGTAAAGAATAGTAGAAAGGACAATATATTTGAAATTCTAACTTTTATGTTACTGGGCAGAAGGTCCTAACTAAGAAATTTCAAATTGAAAAATAACAAGTCATTCCGCGTTTTTATGTTTCCTTGCGCGGGATCATAACTCGCTTAACGGAAAGTCCCTCGGGTGGGAGGGAGAGCGGAAGTGAGGAGGGTCGGTCGAAATTCCTTTAAAGTTCCTCCCGGCTAAGTTTGAGCTTTTTAGGCTTGCTGGGGGATGTGGCATAGGATTGAACGCTCTACTCACGTAAACCTACAAATAGGCATCTATATATATGTATGTGTACATATAATTTATTTATTAACTTTATATTAATTTTTTTTGGAATGCTGAAACGGAAATTTTACTATAGATTTTGTTTATATTCAAAATATTAATTTGAAAACATGGCATATTATAATTAAAGCAATATCAAATGCTAAAATAATGAATATTCTGCTGTAAAAATCTCGATATTTGCTCCTATAATATAACAACCAACGAAATATGAGAAAAAGAGCTATTCAAATTCAAAAATCCCGCCAATTGCAGTAACCTCTTGAATCATAGATGGCGCCAACACGCTGCACAAAAACAAATATTTACTGAACGCCTTATCTGGAGTTGATTAAAAAACAATGTATGATATGTACGAATTTATTCCACAGTCAAAGGAATACTTAAAAGCACTCAGTCATTCAGTGGCAGCTGCTCACTTGGTGCTACTTCAGAGACGGTATACGTCATTTGGCTCTTTACTGTTTGTTATCGTTTCGCCTTACCTAGTTCTTTTATTTGCATTACAGACAATTAACATTCCATTTTCACATATCAGAGACAATTCTTGAATTCACTACTGAAATCTGTTAATGTAGCATAATAAACATCAAATTCCGTCCCATGAGAACAGTTTTTAATTAATCGCAATTAATTTTTAATTAGACTTATTTTTCAATCAGATTTTAAATTTTTATATTCAAATATAAATGATAAAATATGTCTTTCATAAATAAGAGAATTCAGGTGAAAACAATTCTTTAATGGCTAATTTTATTCACTGTTTTAAATTACTACATGATAAAACGAATAATCATTCTCTAATTAAACCAACTTTAAATAGATTAATTAAATAAAACTTACATTGTGAAACTTCAGAAAATACGAACAAGTATTTCAGAAATATTTTAGGCTATATTTTGACAGCACCTATGTCTCATTATACAATTTCATATTTTTTATCTCAGCACAGCACTAAATACCAACAATCTACTATGTCTAATTTTATGACATTATATTTTGTCAAAAAATCATTTTGGGCTGATTTATACACCTTTCGTTACCAAACTCAATTAGTATTTTCTTTATAATGTTATTTTTTATAGGATAATGCTAATCAATGCTTATTATTATTATTATGTTAAGAAAAAATAATAAACTTTAGGCATGTTTATAGATGAAAATCAAAATAATAAAAACTAATGCAAAAAAAATCACTTTTTTTTATATATACAAGAACTCAAATTTTAAGACAACTAGGTATGATTAAAAGAAAAAATTATTTATTAGTCTATGATACTTTAATACCGACTAGGAATAAACCACACCCTTAGACATAAATATTATTAACTAAAAATTGAGATTTTCTAGTAAATTGTTTATTTCAATTCAACAAACAATATTTCTTAAACCAGCACAAGTTTGTTAATATCTTTGATATTATTACAATTATATACAGAAATGAAATATTAAGCGACATTCAAAAAGTGGCGGCAATTTTACAAAAAAAATATAATATCAATCAAATACTAGACTGACATCTACCAATTCAATTTTTTTCTCATATCTTAAAGTAAGCGCTAACCATATTTTTATTGTAATATTTCATGAATAAGGTATGTCATTGAAAAACTATTTTGATTAAAATGACAGAGATTTTATTGTTTCATATGATTCAAATTTTACTGGAAGAATGGTCCTAACGATTAAGAAAAGAAACTCAAAATGCAAAGATAAGAACAGCTATGGCTTACTTATTGTAAGCCATACTATTAGGATTAGTAAAACCATCTAATTCATTTTTTATTAACCCTCTAAAACCAATAACCTTTGCGAAATCCTCAATCCTCATCATTATATCCCAAAGAAAGTTATCTGTCGACTTCACACATTACAAATTAGGCACAAAAAATATCTATACATAAATCCTTCTTTTAGAAACTTAATATTCACATAAATATATTACTTTTTAATTGTGCATTCTAATCTTTCTCAGGATGTTTCTTACTAACAATAGACAGTTTCTCAATGAACCATGTCGCTCTTATTTACCATATTGTCACTTCAGCTGTGATACCTCATAAGTCAATGAAAAAATCGTCAATATTATTTTTATACTATTTGAACTTTAAAAAATCTACGCATCATTGTAAAAATATTTCATGAGAACCGTTGTTTTGTAGGATACCTACATCATTGTTTCAAATGCAATGAAAGGTCTTTTGATGTATCCCTAAAACTTGCGTTGATTTTGATTTTTTAAAAATTATATCAAGATTTTTTTTGGACTAACAAGGTATCAAAGCAAAAGAGGCAATACTTACTAGATGCGTTGGAATGTGCATAATATAATTCTCTATGAACTGAAATAGGTACCAGAGTTGGAAAAAAAAAATACTACTGCAGTATGAACAAAGATATGTGATGTAATGTTAATTAATTTGATGTGTACAAAAGAAATTAATTGTTTAGAAAATGAAAGTAGCTGTGATTGGAGCTGGAGCTTCTGGTCTGATATCTGCCAAGGTACTCTCGGACGAAGGAGTAAATTATGATGTATTTGAGATTAATGATCAGGTTGGTGGTACTTGGGTTTATACTGAGAATACAGTGGATAAATATGGTCTTCCTGTATCATCTAGCATGTATAGGGATTTGAGGTAAAAAAAAAAAAAATAATAATAAAAGTTACTTTGGTTAGTAACAACAAAACAGCTAATATCTAACTTACTTCATATTTTTTAAGGACAAATCTTCCAAAGGAAGTTATGGAATTCAGTGAGTATCACTATGATATTGAAAATGTCTCATACATCACTCCCTCACAAGTCCTTGACTATCTACAGTCTTTTTGTAATGAATACAATTTGAAAGACCACATAAAAGTAATTAAAATAATATACTAAGTAATAACATTAATAAGTTCATTTTTTTTTTTTAAGCTATAACATAGTTTTAATGATAGAATGTATAATGTTCTAGCTAGAGCACTTAGTAACGAAGGTTTCCAAAACAAATGGAGGCTGGCTTTTGACTGCTAAAGATTTAAAGCATGGAACAGAAAACACAGCATTTTATGATGCAGTTTTTGTTTGCAATGGGTAAGTTGTCTTAACAATTGTTTCAATTAGTTGTTAATTTTTAAAAATTAATTATTGGTATAAAGAAAATATGATTTTTTCAAGTAACCGAACTTATAATTTAAAAGAATACAAGTTTAACAGTGTAAAATGAGAAAAATAAAAAAATTATGGATAAAGAGTGTGAACAATTAGATTTTATAAATTATACTGGATATTAATTTATCGATCAAATTTTAGTTTTCGACATTCTATTTAGCTAATATTGCTGTATCATTCATTAACTAAATTACAGATCTTTGTAATATAAAATAAGTTACTCTTAATTTTTTTCTTTATTTGTAGTCATTATAGTTTACCAAACTATCCAGAAGTTGAAGTTAAAGAACCCTTCCAAGGGCTGTCCTTACACAGTCATTATTTCAAAACTCCAGATATTTTCGATAATAAAACTGTACTAGTCATTGGGATGGGCCCTTCTGCCCAGGATATAACATTCAACATTCATCCTAATTCAAAGCAGGTATTTTTCAATTTGAATTTATCAGTGATATTATCAAGTCAATAATTATTATTTATTTTATTTTATTTCTCCCATACATTAGATCTATCTAAGCCACCATTGTCCAGAAGAAGTTAAACTACTTTTTCCAGAAGATATTATCCATAAACCTGATGTAAAAGCAATCGAAGGGAGCACTGTACATTTTGTAGATGGAACCGAAGTTGAAGTTGATGCAATTTTATATTGTACAGGTAGGGACAGTTTTAGAGGAATCAAGTAAAAAATGAAGAGAATATTAGTACTGAATCCAATTCTTAAAAAAAAAAAATGAATTAAAAAAAAGAAAATGTTATTTATGTCAAATGATTAATAATAATTTTAACAAATATTAGAGTAATAATTTACAAAACAACCTCTAAAGTAAAATTTAAAAAACACTTTTTCATAGTTTAGTATAGGTACGACCTCCACTGAATACATTGGGAGATTCATTTATCCTTTTTCGGTGAGTCTAGCAAGTGGAAATCCATAGTTGTGATAAAATCAAAGCAGTAATAGGAATATCAATGGCAAAGTAGATTTTTAATTTATCGTCATTTGAGCTTGAACTGTAAACAGTTACCAATTTCAGATGTTACGAGATATTAAAATTAAATATAACATTTTTAAAATAGTTTTCTAAAAATACAATATAGGTTGAAGGCCTCCATTATTAAGGAGTTCTTTTACCTTCCCACTGTAATCACCCATACTGTGAGTAATAACCAAGATTGAATATTGTAATCAATGTATTAGCAATCCAGTTCAAGTTTAAACATCAATGATGCGTAACAAATTCAGTTCTCTTAAGACAAGAGAACAATACTAACAATTGGTTGGTATACTTGTACTTAAAAATATTAGTATTGGAGATTTTACTAAGCACAAGTGTTGCGACAGAGCAGAAAAACTTTTCCCCACTCCCACTCCAGATAGATAGTATGGAAATAGTCACAGTGTTTAAGAATTAGTTATGATTTCAGTGATATAAATATAATTGGGATATATTTGAATACATTGAGAACTCTAAGCATCTAGAGTCTACAATACTTAAAAAAAATTAAATTATAAGTATAATAAGGACAAAATTAAAGATAGGTAATACACATTATTTTTCAGTTGGGAATCGATCTGTTCACTCCTTCTTTCTATAAATTTTAAGGTTAGAATTTAAAAAAAAATATTTTTCTTCCAACTACTCTTAACTGGTGTGAATCATGGTCTGTAATATTACAATAAAAATAGCACTTCAAGGTATTCAAAAATGGAGTTATGTATAGCATGTTTTGTCCAAAGAAATATGAAACAATTAGAGACTTAAGGATGTCTTAACATAGAGTCACAAGCATGAACCATCTACATTATAAATCATAAAGAAAATGGTCAGAAGTAAGGTCAAAAGAAAACAAAAAATAGTTAACAAGTATTTTTACATTATGACAGCTACATTATAATTGTAGCATCAGAATGGTTATAATGGACGCATCTCAATTATTAGGCCAGGTGTAACAGTGAATAAATCTTTGACAAATTAAATAGAACCGAACAATGTGTAAGCATCTGACCGGGAGACCAAAACATGTGTTTGAAGATAGTGTTAAGTTTGACCTTCCTGATGAGGGTTTTGAGAGGGATCAATGGATGTAAAAAATGTCACAATTATTTCTTGAAGATTATAACACCAAAAATAATAGAAAGATATAATTCCCTGCTAACCCAACCCTCTAAACCTCGATTTAGTAACTAACATATCTTACCTTTGAAACACTTAATTTAAACAGGAAGAGGAAACTAAAGGTGAAAAATTAGTTAAATCGACCAACATTGAAAAAGTGGTTAAAATTGAAAAACGATGTAACAAAGCAGATGTTGGAGAGAAAAAATAGTGATAGTCTATTTTCATGTAGGAATTAAAATTATAAATGTAGGATCTAAAAATTATAAATGCATGACTTGTATTCAGGAAAATTCTTCTCATTTATTATCTAGACTATGGAAAATCATTATTTAACAACATAAAAAACAATTGGAATGCTGACTTTAGAAGCAAAGAATTTGCTTTGACATGATATTGTTTTTATTTTTTAAGAAAATTAAAGAAAAGTATCAGATTAGATAAAATGGACTAACATGAATGAAACACACAACATAAAAAGAAATTTAATAGAGGTAATATCCAACAATTTCGTAAAGAAGTTATAAATGTTAATTTTGTTCATTCTTTAAATAACACTTAAACTAAGAGTACGGAGAAGGAGCCAAGTACAGGAACTATGGACTAGTTCCGAAGTACTATTCCAAAATTGATGGGTGAACATGTACTGAATAATAATAAAGGCTAAGGTTAGATGCCAAGCAAGCCCAAAGGTTAGATACCAATACCACCAATCACCAACTACACCCATGCCCGTCCAAACTCAAATATTCCAGATAAGTCTTAATATAATTCTCCCACCTACACTTTGGTCTAGTTCTGGGATGTTTATCCGTCACTTCTGTGTTTAAGATTATAGGGATCCGTTCATTACTAAGACCTACAACCTTACACCGCAATGCTATAGCCTGAATTCAAGGTTGTGTTGCCTTCTTACTTCTCCTGTTAAGACCTGTTAAGACCTTTTGGGACCTAATATTTCATATAATACTTTATTTTCAAAAGCCTTAAGTTCATAATGTTCCTCCCTTTGTACAAGGTGTGCATCTATAAAGAACAGTAGGAAGGATAATAGTTTAATACATTGTACTCTCTTAAAGAGAATGAGAAAACAGTTGAAAATTGTCGATTCTAACCCGATCCACAAGATATTTTGTATTTATACAAATGTTAGAAACAGAGAAACTTTTCATGGCATGTAGTGCTCTGTTAAACCAAACAATCACCCAGTATATTCTGATCCGACTCCAGGAATACATTAAAACAATAATCAGGTTAATGCATTAACCAATCCATGAAGCGTCTTTATACAGGATTTTTGTATGTGTTTTTAGATAAATTAGGATATCTGATGATGTATGGTAACTGTTTTTGTTTGGTTCAAATGTTATAACCCAAAGATCTAAGTGCCCCAGAGATTAGAAAAATGACTTCAAATGTTTTTTCTTGAATTTTTGAAGCCATATCATGAGAATATTTTTTCTTCCGTATTTCTTTCCTTGGATCTCAAAAATTTAATGAATGATTTCTCTAAATTTACTTGATTTCATATTTCACAATAATGTTTAATAAACTAACTTTAATTTGAATAGCAAAACATTTATGTAGAAGTCAATAAAGTATCATTTGCCATTGGCAGAATCAGTTTATTTGGGTAAATTTCTTCATTGAAATTAGTTATTCATGGACTAAATGGAAACCAGAGGAACCTAACAAATGATATAAAAATTGATAAAATTTTTTATACTAAATCCATTTCAAGTTTATACCAGTAAGATAATGATTTTTTTTTTCCAGGATACAAATATAATTTTCCATTTCTTGATGAAAATTGTGGAATTCAAATAAATAATAATTATATAAGTCCATTATACAAGCAAGTTTTTTCAATAACACACCCAACTATGGTTTTTATTGGACTTCCATTCAGGTCGTTTTTGTTCCCTATGTTTGAAATACAGGTAACTAATTGGTATTACTTTATAGAAAATATATTATTATTATAATACATTATACTATACATATGATCTGTATGTAAATGATTTGAATACTCAAATATAGTAATTAATGAAAAAATAATTTTAGGCAAAATGTGCGCTAAATGTTTTAACTGGTGCTGTCAATCTTCCATCCAAGGAAGAAATGTTGGAAGACATGAAGAGCTGGGAAAAGCTTCAAATTTCTCGAGGTTATTCTGAAAATAAATTCCATATGATTTCAGATAATGTATATGAATATTTCAGAGGAGTTGAAAAAGCAGGACAGGTATCATCTCCTTGCCCAGATCTTTTATTTAAAATTTTTTATAGATGTGGAAATAGTAGGAAAAAAGACTTGGTCAAATACAGAAATGAAGTATTCAAAATCATTGATGCTGAAAATTTTATCATTGAGTGAATCATTTCTATCTCTGTTGTATTACCTTTGTGAGAAACAAATGAAATATATTTTTTTAAACGTGTAATTTATCTTATTAATTATTCTAAAACCAATAATGTCTGAAATATGAAAATTTAATATTTTATATGAATTTCAAAAATAATGGAGTACTGATAAATAGTAGTCTAATAAATAGAGGTACTGTTTTATTAAAGAATTTGCTTAAGGAAATAGAATAATACTGACTGTTATAAATTAATAGAGGCTTGGTAATGCAGCTACATTTGTACTAAGTATTATATCATCAGGATAAGAGTGAAACCACTTAAGTCCAAAACTGTTAGACTTATTTTATTTTATTATATTTATTTTCTTTTTATATATGTGTATTTATTTATTCCTTCAATTAATTTATTTATATTTTTAAGTTATTTTATGTTTTAATAAATTATTTTTCCAGAAATTTTATGCATAACAATAAGTTATAATTTTTTTTTGTTGATAGTATATAACTTGCTCGTACGTACTATTTGAAAAAAAAATATTAATATGCTAAACATTCAATTTTATATTAATTATAAACAATTTTGTCTCTATTTGAAAATTTGGGATTCAACAGTTGTGTGGTTTCACTCTTTTGCTGATGAAATATTTTTTCAATATTTAATTAGACTGAAATGAATATCAATTCATTTTAGACAGCAATTTGTTAAGTGTTACAAAACCTCATGATCCTATTAATCTCCTAATGTAATGGGGCATATTTCTCATCGATTATAAACTGTAGGACCTCTACAAGAATTCTGTAGTAGCTCTAGTAGATTCTAAATTCCTTACTGGGGCAGTAATTGTTAGTAATTTGAATAACTTAGCAGTTTCTATTCATTATTTATTATTCCATTCAGGTCCCTTTGATCTTACATAAAAAAGATTAGAAATGAGTTAGTATTTAGCAGACCTCATGACATTGAGTAGGATCGATTTCAAGTAATATAAAATAGATTCTACTAGGAATGATACCAATTGTATAAATGCTAAGAAAATGACTTCTAAAATAAATACAAAAGGAAAAAAGATTGTCAAAGAGTTGTAAAATTAATATATCTTCAGTTGGAGCTCAAATATTTTGGTAGCAATTCAGATTGATGAAAACTCATTAATCAATTACTTTTTCTTAAAAAAAAAAAATTCATTTTTTTATGAAATACTCATCATAAGAGTATTAGAATATTATATGGTCCAGAGGAAGGGGAGGGGGTCAGCAAGGATACAAAAATAAACAAAAATTATTTATTTTTGCCAACCTTTCGATCTGGATTACTTAATTAGTAATTAATTAACTAAAAATTAATTATTAAACTAAAACTTGGTGACTTTGGGTGGTAACTCCACCCAAGTCAACCCGATGAAGGCCTGAACGTTGGCACAAATAAATAAGTTTTGTTTATTTATATTTACTGACCACACCCCCTGACCATCTTGTCCTCATATCAATCTACGGCCAACAATAAACACCTGATTAGACAGGTTGACAAATATGGATTGAAATTATGAAACCATTAAAAGTAACATTAATCAAATAAAATTAATCTCTAAAAGAACTAATTATAAATATCACAAGAATAATAAAAATATTATAAACATTTTAAATCACGGAAGCAACCAACTGAAATTATTAAAAATCCTTAAGGTCATTTGCATTATTATTGGTCTGTTGCACCCAGGGCACTTTTGTTATTTTGTCCAGTCCACCGGATAAAGTAGATAAAATGAATAACATTATTAGAGTAGGCTGCTTTGTTAAAGTGTTCAAATTCTACTTTGTTAAATTCATTTTTTATTAGATACAAGTTGCTCTGTGGCAAACGGTGAATATATCGATTGTAGTTCACAGGCCGTTATGTTCTTCATCTAGTTGTCAGTCGGTAGTTGTCAACTTGTTGTGAACTTGTGTTTGTTCTCACTACAGTAAGAACATTTTATATTATTTAACCGTAACTAATACAACAGTAAAAACATTTTATTTGTATCCACCACCCCCGTGTTCGACATACTTATGTAAATAATGGGCGACCATGAGGGTAGTCAATGGCATATATGAGAAATACTGCACAAAGGTGAGTAAATACTTCAGAAATCATTAAAAGAATACTTCTCTTTAATGAATGGTTCTTGCGTAACTCAAATTCCAGGAACCACTCACTGGACAAGTCAGTTAGATTATGTGAAAATATTCATAGTAAATAAAGAATTTTACGATACATAGCTAACGGGGACTGGACAAGACCTCAAAAGTTCTTTAAATGAATCGCATGTCAAATCTTAAAACAAAAGCTAAAGAAGAAACTGAAGAAATATGACTGTGAATTTGTATAATACTAGAACTTAAAGATTGTATATTATACTACTTTCTTACCTGTTGTTATTTTCCTCATCTCTAGATTGAAATTGTAAGGTTGGGTAATAAACCCTTCAGCAAATTGACACTTAAAACACTGGTTATTTTGTTTTACTGTTTTTTTTTATTCAATAAAGAAGAAAAAGATAGATAAAACTAATTTTTGATTTTGCCAATTTCGTTTGGATATTTAGCATTTATTGATTTTTTTTCAGAACGGACAAAATTCCAGAGATATGGGAAGTATTCCCTGAAATTTGCCCTTTTCCTTAACATTTTTGGAAAACTAATCTCTCTCAATAGCATTTATTATTAGTTAAAGCAATTTTGAAAGTTTAACCTCTTTGAATAATATTTTACCACCTTTTTCATAATTCAAAGTATGTTTTCAAATTATTGGTGACATGATGAACCCCCTCTGTCTTTCCCATGGTGAAGTCTCAGTTGCAACCTCAGACAATACTATGTTAAAAGAGAATTCTCGATTTAGTAAAAAAATGTTTAAAACAGATCAACTTATTACAAATATTAAGCTCTCTTAATAATATATTAATTTGCAAGTTTTTGTAATTATTTGAAAATATTTGTTTCTAGGAAATAAAAAAAAATATGAAGAAAAATTTCTATACAATATCTACTCATTTCTAAAAATAATTATCTATTGACATGAAAATAATTTATACAAAAGAATTCACAAGTAACCATACATTTAACTAAATAATTAATGAATAAGGAATTTTATAAAATATATTGAAACTAATAATGAACTGGTTGGATTTGAGTTGGTTAGTTCTAATACCAAATCCTGCAGTAAAATTACTTATAAAAGAAGTAATAAAATCAATAGACATTCATGCTAAATACAAAAGATGTTCTTACCAGGGTTTTGAGAGCAATGGTTATAATTATCTTGAAAAATGAACACAACACCACCTCGAAAACAAAATTTTTCCTCTATAGTGTTATTCCAGAGGAAAAAAACACAAATCATGGAATAGAAAACACTTTTTAACATTAAACTACATCCAGAAAACTAGATTTAAAAATAGAACTTAACAATTATGAGTAAATTCAAACAACCTCAGTTATTAAGTTTTTTCATTTTACACAAGCCCAGTAATCACTTATTCCGCCAACATTAGCATTTCTACCAACTGATACACTGAAATGACTAAATAAAATCAATCCTTTTATTCAGTCTGGATATTTTTGACAATAAGTTGATTTTATTTAATTTGACTAATGAAAAGTATTTTTCACATTTTTATTTTAGTATTTAGCTTGAATACTTTAATATAAATACTTCATACTCATCAAAATGGAAGAAGTAGGAACATAAAATAGATATATTATATATATAGATATATAGCAAGTCCACTCATTCCACGTTTTACCGCTTAGAGTCTTGCTAAGTCAAATTAAAAATTTGGATTTTGTACCTCCATTTATATTGGCCCGATTAACATCTTTATTATCCACCTTTGTAGGAAATTTAATTATCTCTCTAATAAGAAACTGGAACGAACTGTGAGGCGTACAATTTTTGCGCTATTAGAAAAACTAAACGTGGATACTAAGTCCAAAACATGTATCTAATAATAATATAGGTGCTAAGCCTGACTTAAATACTTTTTTTTTGCTAAGAGTGATAGAATACATGAAAATTTTTAGTACTTTAATTTAAACACCCGCCCTCCCCTTCCTACAACGTATTATGGAAAATTGCTGTTAAGATGAGCTATTTGGTCAAGACTTTGTTTTAATGAAATATTAAAATTTAAATTACGAATAATAAAATTAAATATAAATTAAAAAAAGGTAAAACAGAAACATATTATTAAATTATTAACGATATTAATCGTTGTTATACTATCGTTTAATCGATGCTAACGTGCAATATCGATTATGTATAATCATACTCTCTATCGATTGTATATGGAGTCCTTCAACTAAGTAACCTGCAAGGTTTTGTTTATATATCTTGATGTGCCGGATTCTCTAGTTGACATTAGGTGTGTTTTTCATTAATATTTTATATTAATGATTTAATTAAAGTTATTTTTAAGGTTTTTCAGTCTCTGTATTTTTATCTTTTAATTATATTTTTATACAACTTTGTTTTAAATATTCTCATTTTGATGAATATCATTTTATTCTTTACGTTATATTATATATACTCCTTGTTTTAGTAAATAGCAGCCAATATGGATTTCCAAAATCGACCTGGAGGTAAAACTGGAAGTGGTGGTGTAGCATCATGGTCAGAGACAAATCGAGATAGAAGAGAGAGGCTTAGGCAACTAGCCCTCGAAACTATTGATATAAACAAAGATCCCTATTTTATGAAAAATCATTTGGGTGAGTTATTTATAGTTGTGTGGTTAGCTTTTTATGTTATTATGAATCTAGGGTTGTGTTATTGCTGAAAATCTATTTGAATCATTTTATTGCTGAACTCAATTTGTGTTATGATTAGATATACTATCACTGATCTAGTTTTATCGATCTGATTCCTTTGCATATCTGTTAATATCTTATAATTTGGTTTATGAAATTATGATTCCATTGTGGATGTAAATAACTTTCAAGTTTCTTGAAATGAGTTAGCGTATTACAGGAAAATAACCTTGGTTTTCATTTATTTGTATCAATTTTTAAAAATGTCTTCCTCTTTTTCAACTTTTTCTTTCATTTATTTTCCTTATTGCTGAAAGTTTTATCGGAGGTTTTATATTTGATTTTGTTTTGTCTTTCCCCGTTACAAATTTTCCTGTTTTAAAACTTGTTCATATATTTCCATCATCGGTTTATAATTCTTGCTAAAAATATGATTAGATTTTTTTTTTTAATATGTCAAAATCTCTTATAAGTTAGTTTAATTTTTGTTTATTTTTTCAGGTTCATATGAATGTAAGCTATGTCTCACCCTACATAACAACGAGGGAAGTTATTTAGCCCATACTCAAGGAAAGAAACATCAAGCAAACTTAGCGAGAAGAGCAGCTAAAGAAGCTAAAGATTCTCCACAACAAGTTAGCATTATAATATTTATTTCATGATAAGTTAATTAATAAAATTAATTTTACAAAAAAAACTCACATGATGTATCTTTAGTTTTTACAAGACCCAGAATCATAGGATAGTTTATAAGTTCCTTAATTTTTGTTGGTTATTGAATGGCCCATTGAATAGCCCATTAAATAATGTAATAAAAAGATTAAAAACAAAAACACTGGCACATTGTTATTTGTATAAGGCATGGTCCTTTTACTGTAAGGGAAACGGTGTGGCCTCAGTTGGTGCCCAGCATAAGGACTGGTTTACTTGTATTAAGTTGCTAAGTAGATAACTAAATTTCAGCTTAGTTTTAAGTGGCCAAACAAATATAAATGGAGAATTTAGTAATAATTTACTAGCTAATATTTAGTCTGCAAGTAAACAAGTAGAAAGAAATTTATCAATTTTTTGGTTAAGTTGGTGGGTGTGGCTTATCACTTGACCCTCTTGGACTGGCAAAGTTGTTGATCGTCCATCTTGAATGAACTTCAGAATGTAACTA
>NW_027106663.1:144639-148826 GCF_000696795.3 Halyomorpha halys
AAGTACATATGGAAATTTACTAAAAATTTAGTCGCTTAAATTCTAATTAAAATTTAGATATCTACTAAATAAATTAATACATGTAAACCATCCCTAACAAAAGGTAAATCAACTATGTTTCACAACATTTGATCATTGTACTTAAAACAGTATTTTATTTTGTTAGCTAAATAAAATGAAGAACATTATCAAATAGTTTTCTTTGCTAAATTTGTATATAAAACAAATATGTTTCTTTATTTTATAGCCTGCACCAGATAAACCAAGAATAGAACCAAAAAAGTTTGTCAAAATTGGTAGACCTGGGTATCGAGTTACTAAACAAAGAGATCCCGAAACTGGCCAACAAAGTCTGCTTTACCAAGTAGATTATCCAGGTATGAAATGAAAAAATCATTTATTTAATATTATATTATTAATTAATTATAAGCCCCTTCTAAAATGTGCTCACTATCCATTCACTTTATTCAACACTGCTACTTTACGATTGCGAATGTGCAGTGAATCCTCAGCCACTAAGTTGATTTATCATATTTTTTTGCTCTATTACGGTCATAAAATTTTATGTTGGTACTTTTATTGGCTACATTATCACCAATAACGTCATATTTTGATTGTTTCAGTTATCTTAGTGACAAGTTCAGTCCATTTAGCATTCCTAGCTTTATAAATTTATATGCAATATCTGTTCCATCACACATATTGTAATATTCCTGTCATCTGCTTTCTGAGTAGTTTAAAAAATGACAACCTTTTCTCAGGGAGAGAGTGTTGGGTTTTATAGAAATATATTTTTCTTGGTGGATATGGGCTTCTAAAATGTTTCATCTAGCCTTTGTCCTCCCTTTTGGTAAGTTAATTAACTAATTATAATACATATGGTCTATGCTTACTTTAATTAGCATAGTGCCTGGTTTGGAATCTTTCTTATGTCAGTATTTATTTTATAGTAGCCCTGTGAAATAAATCTCCCACTCTTATGCAAAAGGATGACAACTTTTTTAGATTCTGTCTTTAGATTGGCAAAAAGAAATTATAAATAGGGTTACTTGCTTGACTAGTTCTTGCCACCAATTACCAATAACTTCACTTATCTATACTATTGTTTGGATCTTAAGGCTAAATGTACCATTTCATGGGACCATTAAGACGATGGGGCCAAAATTAGTAGAATTTACTTGTTGATTTTCTCCTGAATGAATTGTCTGATTTTTAATCTATGAAGGACATTTTGTGTTTTTTTAAAATAGAATTCACACTAATTTGCTTTTAAATCCACTAATTGAATAATAAGGAAAATAAAATGCAAAAATATTAGTTAATGATTTTTATTTTAAATGTTGGGTTATAGCGATTTCCTGAACCATTCGCTGAAACCAATGAAACTTTTCGCATAATTATTTAATGTTACATAAGAATCTGTCATCCGTTATGTCTTGATCATGATGATGAAATGCATAGATCAAGCAGATAAAAGTTGGATCTCAAAGAGTACATGAAGACTGGGGCTATGCTCCCGCTCCCACTGGTTTAAGTAGCAACCACAAATCACATGGTTTTAAGTGTTATACTACATTTTTCACTTTATGATCGTCCTGTGCTACTGAAAATAAATCTGTTTGTTCTAGCGTGTGCTTTATTTGCTTGTGGTTAAGTAGCTATAACCTGTTTTTTTTTTAATTTACCGATATTAACAAAGATGTTTTTGTTAATTTTTAAAAGCCAAAAAAATTACAAAAAATATTAATGAACCAATTAGTGTGAACTTAATTGGGTTCTAAGTGACAAATCCATTTACAGATCAGAAATTTATGATTTCATCCATATATGAGATGAAAAGTAAATTTGTTCTTTAAGTGCTGCAATCTCAAAATAACTAACAATATTAAAATTAAATTAATTTTGAAATACACTGTTGTATATTATACTGTTGTGAAAAACATTTGGATTGATTATTTTGTGATTACTGTTTACATTCAGTATGTGATCTGTTATTTAATAATCTTGACAATATGGATACTTAAGCTACTTGGTGTTACTCAATACTGATAGATTATTAACTATTTTATAAAATTGGAAGAAGATATAGTCAGGGCTGTGAGATTGAAACCGCTCATCATCTCCATTTAAATCTCACAGCCCTGATGAAGCCCTGCAAAGTGAAGCAAAACGTTGGTTAACAATAAATAGTATTATTTTCTATTTAGATACCTTTATTGTCTGCCACCAAGACAATCTTCCTACAATATTTTATAAAATGGTGGATATACTGTTGACCCTAGATATAATCTCTTATTATAATGTATGTCAGCCTGTTGGCTAATATTACTTACTGTTTTGTAAATCACTGATTTGTTAAAAAAAAAGTTGTAATGAAAATATGGTACTTTAATTGCTCTATTTGTTTTGGATAATACTTTAGCCTTTATTTATTGTTTTAGAAATTGCTGAAGGAATCTTTCCCAGGCATCGTTTCATGTCAGCTTATGAACAAAGAGTGGAACCTCCAGATAGGAAATGGCAATATCTCCTGTTTGCTGCTGAACCATATGAAACAATAGCCTTTAAGGTATAATGATATTTTTTTCTCTTTTAAATATATTTCAATTTAAAAAAAAAAAGTATTGTTCTGATGAATAAGATGTTATTCATCATCATGGGGAAAGTTCAGTGTAAGTGGGAATAATACTATAAAACTCCTTTTACCAATCTTTTCTTTTCAATACCATCATAATAGCTTGCATGGTAACATCACTGATTCTGGACCACCTCCCATAGTGGGCTCTGGGATGCAGATGTCCAGTTCCAGTGTTCTTGGAGTTCTCTCGTGTCCACAGATACTTTGTTCAGTCACCTTGCCCTTGGTCTTCCCAATCTTCTTGTCCTATACATTTCCTCTGACATGAGTGTTTTGGAACTCTGTTTTTTTGGGATATATGGCCTGTTCTGAAGTGCTTTTTTTTATTTGAACATAATATTTTAGACAAACAGTTTTTATCTTATACCTTGGTAAATTCATGGAGAATATTGTATTTTGTTGCTTTGTTATGTTTTTACTTTCTGTTATTATAACTCCTTGATTCAAACAAAGCTGCAATCTTTATAAGATAACACCTTGAGGTTATTTAAGAATACAAGTTTTCATGAGTGTTAAAAAATAATTTTATTCTTGAAAAAGTCTTCTTAGAGTAACTATATTGTTCATTATTTTTGTACATTCTCCAAGGTAAATATTTTCAAAAATGATCTTGTCATTTATATAGTCATAATTGTTATTACAGAAATACTTATTGATTTATTGAAGTAGTGTTTTGATTATGAAGTTATTATTGTTGAAGGAATAACTGTTTTTTAAAGGAAATTCTCTTTCAACCAGTAAAAATTCTTTTCATTGTAGGGGTATTTTTTCATTTTCCCATGTGTTTTTTTTTTTTTTTCCTGAAAGATATACTTTAGAAACTTGAGCTTACTCACATGCCTTGTAGTATTGGTTCCTAATGATTTATAATATTTTAATTTTCAATTAGAGAACCATTATTCTTAATTTTAAAATACTGTCATAGTGTTTTTTGTACATACCTTTCAGTACCTGTGAACCGGTGTAATTTAAAGATCTTAAGGGCCGGTTGCTTCAGTTTCGGTTAACACTAAGATCTGTTTCTCAATTTCTTTTCTGATCAACAGTGAACCTTCAATAATTACCTGTTGGTGTGGAGCAATGATTCCAAAACTTTCAATATCTTTGTACCTTTTATATAATTTTCATAAGAGTAAGTACGTTTTATGCGAGTTGTTTCTAAACGTACAGCTATATCTCCAATTAAAAAAGTAATTATTTATTAACGATGTTGACAGGACAACAGTATCGAACAGATTTAACAGAAATACTGCACATGTGCCCACCAACCAAACTGGTGTTAGAACAAATATTATATTAATGAATGGAATATGGTCCAGGTGCGGTCAAAAAAACTCAAATAGTAACTGGGTATACTATTTTTATTGAGCCAACGTTTCGCCTCACATTGCAGGGCTTCGTCAGGGCTAAAAAAGATACAAACACTGGACATAGTTACAAAAAAAGAAAAAAACAAAATTGGAAAATAACAGGGGTATACTATGAAAAGTAAAATATAATAAGAAAAATTAATGGTTGTGAACAGTAAATGAAAAGGGCAATAGTAACA
>NW_027106663.1:148876-150001 GCF_000696795.3 Halyomorpha halys
AAGATAAACATAAATATTTATCCAATTTTGAAAAAAGGGCAATAGTAACATATAGATAAGAGATAAAATAAGAGAAAAAATATTAAAGAAAGTACAAATTAAGAGATGAAAAAAAGAAAAGAATAAAATGATGAGACAGAATTAATACCTGTTTTGACGGAAGTCAAAGTCAGAGTGAGCCGTTTGTATTGGGAGGAGTGGGGATGGCAGTTTAGCA
This sequence comes from Halyomorpha halys, assembly GCF_000696795.3. Classification (NCBI taxonomy): domain Eukaryota; kingdom Metazoa; phylum Arthropoda; class Insecta; order Hemiptera; family Pentatomidae; genus Halyomorpha; species Halyomorpha halys. Next base: position 149,094 of record NW_027106663.1, read on the forward strand.
CGCCACAATAATGAAAATAATTTTTAAGTAAACATTGTAAAAAACAAATTTAAATTAGGTAAACAATAAATGGTAATATACATAATAGAGGGGGAGAAGAGATATTTACAAAATTATAAAAAAAAAAAATTAAAATTATATTAATGCATTCTTCATGATTCTACATTATCTTCTATGACTTTCTACATTAAATACTATATTTTCTAAAATGTTTGGCTTTTCAATAGTATATAATACATCTGTAGTAGTGCTATTATTTCCAAAAATCTGTTTTCAAGCTGAAAATATTTGGCTACTTTCTAGCTTTGAACAAACTATATTACATTAAAAGTTACCAGTCCTGGCTGTACTGGTATGCTAGTAAAGAGACTACAATAGAAATAAGATTCCTTAGAAGAATACCGGAAAAAACTAAAAGGGATACGGAATTAGCAATGATAGTATCAGGGAGAACCTTGGAGTCTTCCAGTTGGAGAGTTAATGGATCAGCCCCCTACTGAAATGGTTTGTTCATGTGAGGAAGATTGAAAACGCCCATAAGGCTGACTCAGACAAGTATATGTGGATTACACCACTGCTCCTGAATTAGTCTATCTCTAAAAATCTACATGTCCCTTAATGAAGAAAGAAATATTACTATTTCTGCTATACCACACATTGTATTTCCCTTCAGTCAACTACCCTCTTTCGGCCTCTTAACCACTAGACAGCAGATGATTAAAGTCTTTGAGCTCCATTATTGGCAAAAAGGACCACTAGGCCCGCTTGCTGGACTTGTTCCCCCTACCAAATACCAGTAACAGTACCAGTAGTATTTAACTAAAAAATGAATGGAATATAGTCCGGGTGCGGTAAAAAAAACAACTAAAATAGTAGAATTATACTATTTTATTGAGCCAACGTTTCGC
>NW_027106663.1:150847-166052 GCF_000696795.3 Halyomorpha halys
TTCTGGACTCACTGGAACAAAGACACAAAACAATTTTTCCTCCAGTTTGCTTTTAAGAACGAACCCCTTGCTCCTCCCATGGGTGCTCCTCACCTAGGTCAAATGAGACCTCCACACATGCTGCCACCACCAATGAGCGTCCCACCACCACCCATGTTTAATCCGGTTCCACCTCCTCCTCCAAATCTAATGCTTGCTCCTCCACCTCCACCTGCACCACTTCCACCTCCTCCTCAACCTATAAAATAACTTACCTAGGGTTTAATTATCCTAATTTTATTATAAATTTGTATAATAGTTTATATTATAACTGTATTACATTATATGATATTTTATATCAACTTTCAACAGTTTTTATTTTATTTACCTATGTCTTTTAAAGCATCATGGTGGATTCCTGGCATGAGTGAAACTAATTAGCTAAGAAAAGAGTTGAATACAAAATTTGGAAGATAAACATAAATATTTATCCAATTTTGAAAATTAATAAGGTACAAGTTCAAGAAATATTGATGTCCTTAGGTAGATATCAGTTTAGTTTAATAAAAAATGAAACTGAAAGGATTAAATAAAAAGTCATCATTATCTCTATCACCTTGTGCTCCAAAGTTTAAATGTTTCATTTATTATATGTAACTTCCTATTATTAATATATAATAAATGTTGACATTCCAATTAAACATTAACTTCCAAATGTAATAAAATAAACTTTGATTTGTACTTTTTTTAAGATTCCTTTTCAATTAATCCTATGATAAATCATTAAGAAAAAGTGTATACTTAGTGGAGAGTTGTGTTTTAACAATTGAAGTGGCAAAAAACAGCTAAGAGGTTATAACTTTTAGAGTCTATTGCTTCTAGACCTATCTTGATCATTTCATTTAACTGCTTGGAAAAACATTTAACAGCCAATATGTATATATATATTTTTTTAAAATTAATTGAGCAGTATATAAATGCTGTTGCTAAACAAGAAGGAAGAGAAAATTCTAAATTAATGAGCCACTCAGTATACTCCTTAAATTTTATTTTTTCCCTCTGCTGCAGGCTTATGGCTCTTATGATATAAGACCTGGCTGTCCGATATAGTGTTGCGAATTATGACCAATTACTTGGCCTCATTTTCTTTGAAATTTTGTGTTTTGTCCTTAGGGGGGTCCATGTCCTTAAGGGCAATCATATAATTGTCTGGATGACATGTCCGAAGCGAAACATAATGGCCAACGAAGACCATCTTTCACTCTGATCCTATGGAGATGAGCACCCAAGTAATCATAGCAAGTAACTGCTCTAAAATTGGCCACAGATTGTGGTAAGAAAGATCAAATAGTATACGATCACTTGGACTGATGAGGATTACCCTTCTGCACCCTCTTGATAAAACTGCAACTTATCTCTCAATGATGTATTATTATGATTAATAAGACTAGTGAGTCAACCAGAATAACAAGTCATGTACAGTTTTCATCTAATAGCATATCCCGAGTCAGAAAAACTACAAATTATAATATCAAAGATTTCGGCAAGGTAACCAACATGTGTGGCATTACACCATAATGTCGAGCACACGCCCATTCCTCCGTTTTACCTTGGCTGACCTGTCGGTGTATTCATGCAGCAATCCTTTCGGAAATCGTATGGGCATAGACCATAGACTCCAATGCAATGGCCTTCAGCTTGGTTGAGAATTCTGCTTGGAGACTGGTGATATTAGCGTTGTGTATACTCTATCTGGATCCCTTGAAATCTCAATGGCTATTATTACACAGGATTACAATTTTTCTCATAACAAAATATGTTGGTTTCATAATTAGCACAAGATATTTTTTAATATTTTTCAGTGTTATGATCTTTGTAGCTCATAGATTGAAGAATAGAGTAGCCCAGTGAGTAAGGTACTGGACTTCTGATACCAAAGTCCAGGTTTGAATCGTAACTGTAGATTGAAATTAGAGATGTGTTGTTGGTCAACATACCAGTTCAAATGAACTATTCAGCAAAAGAAACTGCTTGGTTCAGTCAGTCTTTTTGTGGTCCTTGAATCCTTTTGCTTTTAACTAAGCTGGAACTAATGAACTATGAATATTCTTAAGTCCATTTTTCATTTTAGTTCACTAGGAACATCTTGTTAGTTAATCCCTTGTTTCTTGTTCTTGAGCCTAGCCTTTTTTTTTTATTTCAGAAGGCAATTAAACAAATGGTTATGAAAAAATTAGCCCAGGGCTGCGGTCAAGAAGGAAGAAAAAATAGTATTGAGCTAGTATTTCTTCTCTTTTGATGTTTCGACCTACGTTATAGGTCATGAGGGCTATTAGGGGTCTCTTTTTAAACTCCTCCCCCTCCCAGAATAATCCTGATGAATCAGGTAGAAACGTCGGCAGAAAATAAATTATAGTTCAATAATATTTTATCTTCCTTCTTGGCAACAATTTTTACTTCCTCCGAGAGCCGCAGTCCTCCTCCCTTCCCTCCAATGTTTAATTGGCGGCAGTATTTTAATTTGGAAAATATTTATTTTAAATTGGAAGTGTTTTGTTTGACACGAGTCAGCAGAATCTTCGTTTTTTCAGGCTTACATTTGCCCATTGTATTTTTGTCATGAATAGAATTAATCCAGTTCGATAAATTGAAAAACAATCATCTGAACTAGATAATTAGTTCCTTTGGGCGCCGGCCTCTCGAAGGATCACTCAATGAAAAATGAACTAGTTGATTATACTGAGCGAACTACCAAAGAACTACTTAGCCCATTTCTAATTGAAATCCTAAATCTGGTTATACCATAAGGCACAACTGAGTGAGAGGGGGCGCGCCACAATTAAATGAAAAAAGGAATAAATTGGATTTTTTGAGGAGCTCCAAAAATAAAATTTTTATTGGTTCAAGTTGAACATTTAATTAATAATTATTAAATTATTTCCGGCCAGTACTAAAAAATAAAAGTTCGAACATTAACACATTTTTTAAATTCTTGTGAGTTATGATAACACTGGCTTACCGCCAATCTCTTACGCCGAAGCGCGAAAGTGTTTTAGTTCGATCGTGCAGTATTAGTAGCATTTGCATTTAACTCAAGTAGGAAGGGATTCTAGCTTCTATTGAATGTTTTGTGTAGTTTCAAGAGCCAATTGTTTACTATAATTCTCACCTTATTTTATCCAAGTAAGATATTTTTTGTAGCTGAGTTGGAATCCGGTTACAGATCTTGGTCTCGTCTAATCATCACGGTCTCCGGTCTTAATCCAGGTAAGATTAACGTAAGTTTTGCTGTAACATAATGAAAAAATGATTGGATATGTGAATTTATTTATTCATATGTATGAAAATTAATTTTTTAGACCACTCCATTGTGGATTATATTCAAGCTTTCAGTAGTACGATATGTTCTTTAGTCCTTTTTAATTTTCGAAGTTCTGATACATTTATACAAAGTTTAAAGATGCTTAAAGTTCTTAAAATGGATACCAGCTGTGATTATTTTATTTTAAAATAACCATCCAAATATATGTCAAGAAAAATATATTTCAACTTTATCTTATTTATAATATAAAAGTGATTCATATTATAGTGCAAGTAGTTATTTTAAACTACATGAAAAACAAGTGTAGTTAGTCTAGCACCTGTCTATCCCCAGATAAAAAAAGTATTGGAAAATAAATTTTTAAAAATTAGAAAAACGAAGGACATCTCAACACATAACATCTCAATATAATAATAATTTATAGTGAATTAAAATTAAAATTGTATGTTGTTTTAAAACTTTTATCAGATGTACAGATAGCTATTTCCAGAGGGGAAGGGGGGCTCCCAGACACCTACTGGGCTACCTCTCTCCCAGGTATGCCATTGCTGAAAAGGACCAAAAATTGCTAACTGCCAAAGTTAATTAAGAAATTAGATGCTTTTTCTTGGTGAAAGCGAGTTCCAATATTTCTAAGAGATACAATTATGTAAAATGACACTTCCAACTTCTTATCACCTTTATAATAAGTTGAGTTTGGGACTTAATCTTCCATAATCAAAACATTTTTCATATAAAATATATAATGTACATTTTATGTAACTACTTCATCATGTTCTTATAAATTAACATGTTATACTTTTTTAGTTACCTAGTCTATTAATGAATTAACACTACTAATTATTATTTACTACTATATTATGCTTTGTGACATTTCTTACTTATTTGCTTTTTAAGGTTTCAATTGATTAATATCTAGTATTTCATTTTACGTTGTTAATTTATCTTAGGAATTTAATATTTGATTTAATTTTTATTTATCCTGTTATATGTTGCCTTATCAATCTCTATTATATTATTTACACTCACTTTTATCTCCTTTACATCATACCTTCAATGTAATACTAACGTATCTAACAAATCTAAATTTTGGATAAATGTGAGTTCAAATATTTTAACTTTATACTAGAACACATTGTTACTATCCAATTAGATTGCTAGAAGTTTATTCTTAGTAATGTATTGTTCATTTATGTTAATGTGTCGTTTAATAAAACAAATTATCTGGATAAATAAATTATTATTTATATGAAAATGTAACTTTTTTTTAGTTATGTTAGTATTTCACTTGAGGGTCTGATTTCATCTAATAAATGATTTCCTACTGTATGTTGTTATTTATTTTATTCAACTTCTTTTCTCTATCATTTAGTGATCATATGATCTATTTTTCGTTTGAGAAATCATTTTGTTATATAAAGGAATACATTTATGTATACCTGTAATAGGGAAATTGGTAATTGTAAATTAGTCAATTGGTTAATTGAGGCACTCTATTGTAAAACAGGGTTACTGCAATTTATTATGAATAGAAGTTTTTTACTTCACCAGACACTTTGAGCTGATTTCAATAATTTTTTCAAGATTTTTAGGAAATTTGTATTTCTAAAGGTATAATGATGGTATGTGATCCCTGGTTAAAAATAAGACATTGTAATTCAGCAACATTTTAACATTAAGAAAAGTTTTCATTGTTTCAGTTATTTATTCTCTTATTTTATTCACTTTAATTTTTAATCATTTTGCTAATTTTTTATCACACTCATATTAACGAAACCCTAGTACATAGAAAATCTATATATAGGGGCTCCCAAGACCTTTTCTTCTTGGGAATATTTCATACCACTCTCTGGCAGTGTCTCAGTGTCCAGTGCTAATCAAGGATAGCCCATTATGGTTTTTATCCACTACTGACCCTTATGCCTTTATTACTTTTACTGGCTTCCTAACTCTTAACTAACACATGTTCCCCTCCATTCTACCAATGGTCTTATCTTTTATTTGTTTTATTATGGTACTTTTTCCTATGTTTGAACAATTTTCTACATATGCTCATTGATTCATTGTATGTCTATTTTGTTAATTATGTTTGTATAAGGGTCAGTAGTGGATAAGAACCATAATGGGCTGTCCTTGATCAGCGCTGGACACTGACAGAGAGTTCGGTGTATGAAATATTTCCAGGAAGAAGAGGTCCTAGAGCCCCCTAAATATAAATTGTGTTTGTACTAGATTTCGTTAATATGAGTCTTGTAAAAAAAAAAAATAGCTAATTGATTAACAATTAAATTGAATGAAATAAGAGTATAAATGTTTATGAATCAACTTGGGCATAATAGCCTGTAAAAGAAAAAAATTAAAACTTGGATACATCTATTTGAAGTTCCTTGATAATGGTTAAAGGGATGAAATGTTAAGGAAAAATAAATATAATGATTGAAAAAGATTTAAAAAAATTTTTTTTTGATTTAAATACCTACCTTGAAACAAATAGTTAATATATAATATATTAATCAACTATTAAATTTTCTGTAATGTATTTTTCCTTTACATGATTTTTTTAAATCATAATTTTTTTAGGCCATGTGGGATTGTCTCCCTTCTAAATCTAATGGATATAAAAGTACCGACATCCCCATTGAGAAATTATTGTATTTGAATTTGATTGCTGAATATTTTTTTAACTTTAAAGTATACTGTGTTTTTAATATCTAAATTATGGTTATTAAATTGTTTTAAATACAGTTTCCAGTATTTGAGATGTCTCCCATACATATCATTCAACACATTTCTTACAGCTTATTTTGCTTACCACATTTTGCCTGCCCTTCATTTTATTTTGTCTTTGATATTGGTAATGTTTTATCCAATCTATTAATATATATTCAAATCTAATAATTTTCGAATTTTCATGTATTTAAAATAAAATCGTAACTATAGTTAAAGTTTTTTTTTCATATTATTAGTTAATCCAACGATACATTTCTATTTTTAGTATTTAACTGGGTTTTTTTTTTATTATTTCTTCCGTATTTTTTATTGTTTACTGTTTTGTTTCTGTATTTTGATTTTTATCATTCATATTCTATTGATTGCTATTCATCACTCCATTTTATTGGATGCTATCATCTTTTGATTTTTTTTTTATATTCAAATGTAAATATGATAAGCAATAAAACTATATTATAATAACACTATTATTGCAGAATGAATTGTTTAAATAAAATACTGTATCTTGTATCGAACTCTTAAACAGTAAAGTAACTTGGACATATTGCATTGCAGAAGACAGTTCTTAATAATAGTTAGAGTAAATAGGTGTATTAATTATTATATTGTCTAATTAAATTAGTAAATGATGTTAATCCATTAAAAAAATGATAAGATTGTTAACCAATTGTATTGCAAAAGAATATTATATGTTCTATTTTGAAGGTAGATTTTCCAATTTAAATAAGTTGGACTGTTTGTGCACAATAGGCCTTATTGGCGCAGTGCTTCCGTGCCAAATTAAAAAAGTTGGACTGTTTTCTTCTTCATATTTATTTGCTCACCCCCAAAATCTGACTGATCAAGCCACCTTCAGATATATCTGGAATGATAATTCATTTTATTTTAAAATGTGATATAATTTAAGAATGATTTATATATTACTCAAATGAATGATGTTCCAATAATCATATCTTAAATTAAGATTAAACTGGGCATGTAATTAATAATACAGTAAATTTATCATGTGATGTAATTGGGAGTCTACCCCCTACAGATTCGGAAATATATCAGAGATTTTGTGTACTTGAAAATTAATAGTAAATTTTGTGAAAGACGTCATTTTTAAGTTCCAAACTTCATTATTTTCTTAAACTACTTTTTAAAGTTAAAAGAATTAAAGAGAGTTTGGCCAAACAGTAAAGGGTATATGTATATATTCAAATATATAAGGGGTTCTCTTAGAATGTTTTTTATTACTAATGCATTGCTTTTTAATCTAAAATTAATTATATGTACCTCATTAAAATTTAATAACGAGTGTTAAAAACACTTTTAGGTGAAAGACCAGGTTAAAAATTAGGATAAAGCCCGCAGGCAAATGATGGTATGTGTACTAAATCAATTTTTTTCTCCTAAATGTTGTTACAATCTTACTAAAAAACTCAATAAAAATATAATCCATATAAAATTAGAGCGATAGATTTTGTTTGTACAAATTAAAATTGATTTATGTTTCTATAAAAATGAAAATAATCCCTTTTCTGATACGTTAATTTTTTTTAGATTTAATGATTCTAGAGCTCTATTGTTTCTTTATTAACAGAATTAACCTGTCTTCGTTAATAAAGGGATAATCTTTTAGGGAAGTTCTTATCCAGGTCCACCATTCGCTGTAGTTCCTCTTTAAGGTCAATCTGCAGTGACTGAGGGAGCTTTAGTAAACAAGTAATTTCAGGGCCGGCGTCAGGCAGGTGCATCCTCGCTCGAGACACACTAACAATAAAAATAAATAAAAATTAATAATTGAAAGATCTGCCTTACAATTGCAGATGAAATACATAAAATAAAGTGAACTTCTGCAGTTCACAGAAGACATTAATAGAGTGGCAGAGAGGATAAGCCTCAAAGATTGGATTCGCTTTACTATGGGATGCTAACACTATATTCTAATCATGAATAGCTATAGGACGGTCACAAAGGTGGCAAATACACGTAAAAACTTCTCTCAACATTGGAGACTACTAGTCTTACTCAGTTCCTGGAAGCCACATTCTCTGGATTTCCTGAATATTTCCAAAACATTCCGTTTTCTCTAATCCCTCATAAAAACCATCCCAATGCAGAAAAAGAGATGCCCTCAATCCCTTTTTCATCACTCCTGATATATATTCCATATCTCCATGTACCCATGGGGTTTTGAAAAAAATAATTAAGGCTAGCTATTTGAGTTCTAGTACTGTCCAGATTCTCTACCCAAGTCTTGAGCGTTGGCTAGTACAGGGCTTGAAAATAATAGAATTTAGTTAGTTGAGAATTTCTATTACAAAAATAAACTTAATGTCTTGAGTCCTTCTAGATATTATAACTGCTGATGGAACTTTGTGGATATATAAATAAATAGGATGAAGAACAAATAGCTCAATTTGATTAATAATTATATATTGTTGTTGATTAAGTGTTTCATAATGGACGATCACTTACGAATCGTCAACTTTCAATGAGGCAAAATGCAATGATTAGAGGAAACAACATGGGAGTTTCTATGTAGCACGTAACCTTAGTCTAACATGTTTTGAGTTGTACCCCATGCATTATGGTGAGGGCGTTTCAAAACAAACTGCGCATTTCAAAACAAACTGCGAACCAACAGCAATCTTCCTAGAACAAAATTGTTAGTAAAATTGTACGAGGGACACTTTCTTAAATTGAAATTAAACGGATTTTCTCCCTCGCCGATATGAATTATTCTTTTGTTATTCGCAACAGATGGCTAACTCGTTTAACTATCTCATGCCAACCATAGTTCCACAACGTTGGCAACCAAAGTTGGAACATTATCTTCAGTTTAAGGTGTAAACGTTGAATACAACTAAGGGAGGCATAAATAAAATGAGCCCCGAAGGATATCATAGTATTTTGACAAAGATTACTCGTGATCCAGTTATTCTTAAAATTTATTATGAGAACATATTAGTGTAAGGGAATCAACCAATTGCTTTATATTTTGATGGTTCTTACCCCAAGTAGAATTTGTCATTTTCGGATAATTTGGTATGAAGCCAATTACACCATGATTTGGGACAATTAAACTAAAGATTAAGTTCATTTAATGGGTTTCAATTTTCTGAAATACAAATAATTTTCTGCTTGCCCTTTCGGTTTTTCCGACAAGGAGTTGTGAAGCGTGAAGAAGCACAGACAGTGGAGTATAGAGGACAGGGCGTACATTGAATAGAAAATAGCTGAGGATGGGAGGGGAAGGCAGTCTTGACATAGCAGCTAAGACCCCTGCGTCTCGCTTTCGAGCCCTGGAGAATTCTACGTAAGTTAATATTGTTTCTTACATTTTATTATCATGACTGTTTGCAAAGTTCTTTTAGGAAAAGCGATTAGAGTACAAAGTTACAACATAGCTACGGGTATTACAGGTTGCGTCTGAATCAGCGCAACAAAACACTCTGGAATGTCACTGATCGTCCATTGTGAAACAAATATTTGTTTATGTTTTGATTGTTTAATAATAATTTCACACTCAATACTTTTCTTATGAGTGTCGAAAATCGAATATGTTAATTCGAGTATATTCTCTGTTTTATATGTACTGATTAATGCTTCTCGAATCAATTAATGATCTATTTATTAAGGTATTACAGTAAAAGCAAAAAAAAAAAAAAATATTTAGCCAATATTAGGAATATTCATACTATTGCTACATGAGATGTATTTAATTATTGAAATGCATACACACATGGGCAGTTGAGAGCAATGGTGATGTAATTCATTCTGTTTTTATCAAAATATATTTCCATGTATTAAAAATAATTACTAAATTATTTACCGAGTGCAGTGAGGTAACTTAACAGAAAAACTGTTAATCTAACAAACCAATTAATTGAACTCCCCATAAATTTTGATTATCTCAAAGTTCCAGTTTTAACAAACGCAACTTTTGCATTTAACGGTTCATATATGAACTATATAGTAATGGGAAGTAATGCAATCCTAAAATATTCAGCGCAATTTTAAGATGCATTTTACTATTTTTATATTAATAAACTTTCAGATATCGTGTTCAAACTCGCAGAATGTCCTATGGGGCTGTGAACAACCTTAAAAAATCAAATTTCCTATTTATATATGGTACAACAAATCTTTCGATAAAAATCCACCAACTAGAAGTAACACTTTAAAAAGTATTTTAATATTTTCTAAAAATAAAAAAATCTAACTGGATGTTGACAAAACTCGTTCTTTAATATTAGCTAGGTCTTGTCCATTTTGAGTTAGACTGACAGAGGTTATTTTCATAATTCTCCTGTTAGTACTTTTGATCTTGTTTATTTAAAATAATTAAACTGGCATTTTTATTAGCTATAAAAAATAAATAAATATCAACTGTAAAATAATTGGTAATTAAATAAAGAAGAAAAAAAAATGATAAGTATTTTCATTAGTTGAAATAAAATTTCCGTAAACAACAGTAAAATATAGGTATATAATATAGCATTGAATGCCAAAGATTTAAGAAAAATAATGTTTAATAGTTGTTGTAGTTAATTGAAAATGCATAAATAAACTGCTTTTAAACATAATTATTTATTGATAAGTTAGTCGGTTTTACTTTCAATAACTATTATAAAAATCTTCTACCCAACGTACGGTGGTAGGCAAAATTGTTTGATGTCTCGAATACATTGATTTTTTTACTTAAAAACTGATTAAAATTACATCTAAGTTACAAAATTATATTTTAAGTTAATTGAAAAAAATAATAAAAATTGACTAACATGGTTATTAGTTTTTTTTTTGTTTTATAAATGAGAAAAAAATAAAGGTTTAATTCTTTCCGAATTCGGACTTAATCTAGCTCCTGAATTTTTTAAATAAATATTTTATTTATTATTTATATGGTACCGGAATTGGCATAATCCAATTAATAAAAGTTATGCTTCCTACTTTTTTTTAATTCGGATGTGTGTACTTCAGGTTACTGGAAAGATCAATTTTAGTTTTTATAAAATTAGGACTGATTAATTAGCAGTAAATAATTTTGGCTTGAAAAACAATTCCCAGTTGATTGTCATAACAATATAAAATTGTTGGGCTGAATGAAAGAATCATTATCCCTATTTTGGTATTATGCCGTTTTCCAGAGGAAAATAAATTGTTTATTAACTATGATTTCTGAGTTACACCGCCAAATTATTTATTAAATCTTATAATTGGACGTCTCTAGTTTAATTTAGATAACACTATAATTTTTTAAATCTTGATTTATGGTATGATTATTTATTACATTTCAAGGGCAGCACTTCTTAATTTCGTTATTTAGATATTACGGACAATGTTTCTGACATCTGATCAATCTCTGGTATTCCACTTTCATTTGGTTGTCTTATATAACCCTCAGTTATCGTTCAGAATTCGTTTTGTGTCTATTTCCTGTCTTACTTTATGTAGGTCAACGTTTTTTGTAAATTTTGTATAAAACAGTTGGTAATTTACAATCATTTTGGAAGATCATTGATTGGCATTGTGTAATATATGAAATGGAAGATGAAACCCCAGGGTGCATAAAGAAAAAAAAACAAAAAACTAATAGTATTTAAAAAATTTATTGTGAACATTTTATTTATTTATTTTCTCTAACGTGCCCGGACTATTTTCATTTTATAATTATTTTAATTTGTCAATTGATTACTGCTCATTACGTTAAGACGTGTACATCTATCTTAATTAGCTTTTTTCAGTTTTTCCTTCCTATCAACAAATATAATTTTATATATTTATTTCTATTGTATATAAAACTTTTCTTTTAAATCATTGTATGTCATTAAGGAAATCCATTTAGAAATTATGTCATCGTTGCTGTATTTGTAAATAGTAACATCTGATCTGGAATAAAAAAATAATTCTTATTTTATATATATAGATGATTGGCCGAATAATTTCGGATATGAAGATGGTCAGGGTTGCGGTCAATAAGAACAAAAGTAGTTAACAACTATTTATTTTCCAGACTTGGCTGTCAGTACTGTCACCTTCAACAGCCCAGATGAAGCCCTGCAAAGTGTGGCGAAACGTCAGATAATAAATAGTTGTAAATTATCTTTGTTCTTTTTGGTCGCAACCCTGACCACTTTCTTCATGTTTTAATTCTTAAATATTCTTCATCAATTAGCTTAAGTTCAGAATCGATCAATTTGGCCCCTATTTTGACTTTAAATCTTAGTTTATTTATTTAGTCTAAACATTAAATCAGTTATGATTAACTGCTTTTACATTTTAGACGGACCAAGGAAGTTTCATTGAACCCTGCGGTTCTTACCTTTCCGTTAGAGGCAAACTGGTTTGAGGCAGTGCATCTGTGTCGGATATTGAAACGTTGGGAATGCAGTCAAACACGACGCACTTACCTGCATACAACATTTAAACCCGTGGCTTGTCTCTCTTAACTTTAGGTATCCACGAACTCTGCGACTCACAGATATTTTAAAAAATGTAGATTTAGTCTATACACCAACGGGCCGCCGACGGATTAAGAAAAAAATCTAGCAGCTATGACCTTTGAAGTAGTGGGTAATAACAAGCTTGAAATCCACCGATCTAACTTTTAGGATAATCTGTGAATCGGGGTTTTGGCACTTCTAAAGTATCTGTTCGTGTATTATAAATGAAATGTTCTTTATATTTAATACAACCATACTTGGCATTGCTGCATTAATGAACAAGGCAGCTTTTTGCTGAAAGTTACAATTATTGCGAACTAAAAATTAATAATTGGAGAAGTTTGTCGGGGGGTACGGTCAGCAAAGAAAAACATAAATAAACAAAACCATATTTATTTATATTATGCCGACGTTTCGACCTGAGTTTCATGTCTTCATCAGGGGTTGTGGCGTAGAAGGTAGGTCTGCAACAAAGATTAATAGCATTTAAATCTAGATTTTCATGTAAGCTAGTAAAGAAGGTTCGATGCCGATAAAACCAATCGCTATCGCTAAATCTCAATCCAATCCTCCCACCTACGCTTCGGTCTTTCCCTCAAACATCTCAATCAAACTACGCGCCGGCTCAGTTTATATTAATATTTTATGGGTCCGTTCATTATTAAGCGCTACAATCTTGCACACTCATCTGATTCGTCGCAATATTATTACTGTAATTATGTTTACAGGTGCAATTGCCACTATTTCGCGTTGCTTTCCCTTCTAAATTCTCTGGTGAACTTATCCTTCGGTGGAGGAAATGAGTCCGCTAAGGTGGGCTTAATGAGTATTTTTGTCCATCACTGACGACTACCTAGAGGTTACTACCACATTGTACTAACCTGGGTTGGGTGCGTTCAAATTCATTTCCAGGGACTACCTAGAAATAAATATTAACTAACCTTGGTAGTAATCGAACCTACATCACTCCGAAACGTACTCTAGAAGCCTCAGAAAAATAAGGGAGTTTGGTGTCAGAGCTGACCTAATTCGTGTTTTAACAGTGTTAAAAAAAGGAATGTGTGTAGACATCTATTTTAGTGATGTCGGAATTAAACAGCTAAGTTTCTTTACTCTTGTTATTATTACCATATATTTGTTTTAGGACTAGATACACTAGCGATGGTTTATGGATCCACTTAGAGTCCCAGTGAATAGTTGTTCCTGTTTTGTTTTTTTTAACTAATATCTGACCCTTTATACATTTGTTTAGTGTCAGGATACAGCTTACAGATGATACTTGATCAGCGGCATCAGCTAGATCTGATACTGGTCACCTATCGCAATAACCATCCGGCCCTCTGAACCAATTTTACTTAAATCACTTTTCAGAATGATATGGTTGGCTGAGAAATTTGTGATTACACAAACGGACATACAGGTATAGTTTGGACTGGAAGAAAGAAATCTGTGAGCATGTCTGGTATGTCAAACACTTGAGGGTTCATCCTTATAAGTACCATGGTTGGACGCCGCTGAGAATGTTAAAAGCACAGGATTTCGACCTAACAAGAACCCATGTGTTGAAATGTTTTAGTTGCAAAATTGGAAAGTAATACTGTTTCATAGTTGCAGAGTGATCTTGTGAACGAATGTTTTTTTAATTGGTGAAATTGCTTCACTGCAAAAAATTCCAGAGATTTTCTGGAGAGAAGTTTCTACAGGTTTAGTGTGTCATGCCATACCGCACAAACTATCTGAGATTCAATTATAGCAAGCGTTGTGGAATGGTAGGCTGTTTATTGTTGTTTTAGTACTGTTATAAACGGTTTGGTTTACTCTGCCCGAATACATATTCGGCTATAAACAGGTAGACACGGAACCAAAATTGCTCCGTGATGACTAAAACTTAGAATCCTATTAAAATTTTTCGAAACTGAGGACGCATTTTTTTATATATATCTTCGGCTGTGGAAAAACACAAATAAATAAATAAAATAATGTATACAGAATGGCTGAAAGATATTTCATAAGTATAAATATGGAACGAAAGAGAGGTTCAAAGCTTTGTGGCAGAGAGAGTTTAATTTTTATTCTTCCTTGCCTTTCTGCAACGTGGGGTTCGGCAGAGAAATGTTGAAGTCACCTTTAATTTTTCATGAAATAAGATTAAAATAATTTTGTCCTGCGGTCTCCTTCCAATCGCACACGAAAGCTTGGTTATGCGGGTTGTCCTTACGGACTAACTTATGGTAATCGTTCTTTATCAGAACGCGCCGACATATCATAACACTCAATACAAGACATGTTAGACAAACAAACTTTTAAAATTATTTATTACACTGGCAGTGGAAAAATATTTATTACTGTGCACGGCTAACGCATCTTTGAAATTTAGTTAAATAGTGAACAAAAATAATGATGTTTTTTAAACTTTATTTTGGCAAACATGAAAAAAACCACTATCCCTAGGAATATGGTCATTATAACTAATTTAAAGTGCTTTTAACTAGCTTTATTTCGAGCTGTAATTGACGTTTTAATGTCAAACAGTTTAGGAAATATCGAATTTATTTTAAGATATGACTTATTTTCAATAAATGTTGCATATAAGAACTTACCATTTTTTTTTTTTTTTTTTTGTAATTTTATATTTATTTTCAAAATCAAAACTCATTTGGTGTATTTTTCTAAATAATGCAACTGAAGACAAAAACCATAAAATATCGGTTTAAGGCAACTTAAATTTATTAATTTTAATAGC
>NW_027106663.1:166687-174659 GCF_000696795.3 Halyomorpha halys
GCACTATCAGTTTACATGTAAGTTTAAAGGTCCAACTATAGTAAAAAATAGAAAATAGTGTTTTCATTTAAATCCCAATACAATAAGAAAGAAAAGCATCAGTTGTGAAAAAAAGTCTTAAAATTACAGATATAGAAGTAAAAAAATATATATAGAATATTAAACCCCTAGACACCAGCTGAATATTGTTTTAAAAATTATTTATCATAAAATTTAATCACAATGGGGGTTTTATGCTAGAAGACTCATATGAGATAATGTTAAGGAACAAACATATATGCCAAGGCAGAAGTAATAAACAACATTCTTTGTATCAATTTTCAGTTTGAATAAAGAATTAATACGAGCCTCTTCGTAAACAATATTCTGAGCAGATGAGAATCTCGCTTCTGAGCTCTAAGAAACTGGATGATTAAAGTTGATAGTGGCTTCACCATAGACATTCCTTAGGCGGTGCCCATCCCTAGCAAAGTGAAACCAGTATGTCAACAGAAGGTGACAACAGTCGGTTACGTTCCAGTCCGCCAACTGCTGCGCATTAGTCTCTGGGTCAACGGACACAACGGCTTCATTCAATCTTATCTTTCAAGTTAAAAATTTCCTACTAGAGATTTAATGAGGTACATCTTTTGCAACTCATTGAGGGCTTTCGTGCAAAAAGAAAGTAAACATTTTTGGAAAACTGTAGAAAAGGTCATAACTAAGTTATAAGAAAAAAATTTATGAAGATGGTCAAGGGTACAGTCAAAGTAATACAAAAAATAGTTAACAACTATTTGCCGACGTTTCGCCCCACTTTGTAGAACTTCATCAGGACTAAAAAGATACAAAAACAACTGAATATTTTGACATAGTTGTATAATAAGATTCAAAAAGGTAAATTAAGGTAGGGATAAATTATATAAATATAAGTGAAAAGAAAATTATGTACAAATGAACAAAAAGAAGAAATAAAAATAGTATTAATATAAAATAGACCATGATAAGAATGTAAAAAAACAAAATTACACAAACTATTAGGTTAAAAATGAACAGGAAGCGTAACAACACGTAAAACTAGAAAAACAGATATGATAAAACATAATTTAACACACTAGAAGACGGAAAATAAGTTGAGATTAAATAAAAGACGAAAAAGAATAAATAAAAATAAAATTAAACATAATAATAAGTAAAGAATAAATCAGGGCCACCCACCTGATCCAGTTGAGGGATTTCGAAACAGTGACAGAAATTGGAGGTGGGTCGGAAGGAAGCCGTAAAAAAGATACAAACACTTAACAAAGGTAAAAGAAAGTGAATGGAAAATTAAAGGGTGTACAATGAAACGTAAAAATTAAATAAGAAAAATATAAGGTTATAAATAATAAATGAAAACTAAAATAATAACAGATAAAAAGAAGAAATATAAAAGAAAGTACAAACTAAGAAATGGGAAAAGGAGGATAAGAATAAAATAAAGAATAAAGGAAGCAAATAAACACAAAAGGTTGAGTAATTCTAATTGTTCGATTTGTTTTTTTGGTCCGGACTGAAATTAGAAACAACAATTTCAATTTCAACACCAAATATCACAAGTTTTCTACAGATAATTGAATAAGTAAGTAAAACTGACACAATTAAGGAAATAAAAATTTAAAGTTATATAATACAAAGGAATATGAATATTTTAGTTTATTAATAATTAAAAAATTAAAATTATGGAAAGAAAAAATAAATTTGAGAAAAAGAAAATATAATTAACTACTGAAATATGTAACCATAATATTAGAATGAAGAAACAAAATATAAAGTTAAGTTAGGGAAAAGAAGTGAATAGAAAACATAACAATTATAATTTTTGGTGAACATAACTAATAACGTGGGTAAGGAAAATTAAGAAAAGAATAGAGAAGGAGAAGGGGGTAAAAGGAAGATAGGAAAAAGAGAATAAAACAAAGAGCTCATCTGCTAGTAAGAAATAGGAAAGCTAAGAGATGACGAGATTACTGGGAGGTGAGAATACGTTACAAGTGGGTAAAAATAACTAATAGAAAATATTTAAAAATTGTTTTAAAGAGGGTGAAGACAAATGGTTTTAGAAAATGATGAAAAAATGCATTACACAGATACGCAACTTCGTCACCAGAAGGTGAGAATACGTTATAACCTATTTGAATGGCTAATAAAAAGAAATAGGAAATATTTAAAAACGTATTGAAAGGAGGAAAACGTATAAGAGGGTGACGACAAATGTTTAAAAATGACGAAATTATCGGATAATTTTTTATTATAAAATATAATAGTGTGTTTATATTTCGCTTATTATGAGACAGCTGGTTGTTGTCATATCAAAGGTAATAATCAGTTTTTTATTACTTCGTCCAAGTGGATTTCGATCAATGTCACACTGACGAATTTTAAAACCACTTCCCAAATTCCTTTTTTAGATCTTTAATGTAGAACATAAACACTTATAATCACGTGTATAAATATACACAAGCGTTTATTCTAGAAAGAAAACATTACAGCTCAGTATTAACGACACTTTATAAGAAAAAAAATCCGAAATAGACTAACAATTTTTAAGAACATTTACTTTTATTTTTTTTTAATTTTTACTGAACACAGTTTGGCTCAGTTTTTACGTTTTTATGAAGGACGGCTTTATCTCTTCATATATTCGCAATCCATGAATTAATTGATTCAAGGAATGAGGATATTAGAAAAAACCAATCGCAAAACATAATAAAATAATCTTACCCTGACTTTTGAATATTTTAACTCCTGAACAGTTATGTAATAGAATAAGAATCTGAATCCGATTTCAGTCAATGGTTTATAGATATAACGGATAATAAAAATAACTTGGAATCGTGACCTTGAGGTTTAATGCTGATCCTCCAAGAATATTCCTTTTAAATGATTTTGTCCCTAAAAATCAAAACTCAGTTCTTGCATTTCCTGATGAGAGACAAACTTTGATCCAAACTATTTTTACGCGGCTTCCGTGTAGTCTCGAGGATGGTATATGGAAAATAGGACATATAAAAAAAAGTAATTCGTCTGTTGATGAAACTTAGCATTTAAAAAATAAACGTTGAATGATGTAAAAACATTTCTTTTGTTACTAGAGTGAAAAATTAAAAGAGTTTTTCCTTCTATTTTCCTTTTTCGTTCCTAATATGCCATAACACTTTATTTTAAAAAACGCAATTTATGAGCAAAATATTCGGACCGATGAATTAACGGGAGAATTTAGAAGACTACACAACGCTTATTAAGTGACCTACACCCGGTAAATATATTCAATTTATCGCATTGCGGCGTTTGAGATGGGCGTGTAAGGTTGTAGGGCTTAGTAACGAGCGGATCCCTAAAACTTTAATAAAAACTGAACTGACGGGTAAACGTCCGAGGAGTGGACTGAATCATAGGTGGGAGGATTGCATTAAAACTGATTTAGTAGAATTGGGTTTGGAGGGGCATCACTGGAAGGATGTATGCAGAGAGCGTTTAGTGGTATTGGCATCGAACCTTTGGTTTCGTTAGGCCTTCATTATTATTATTATTATTATTATTAAGGCACTATTCTTCTCTGAATTTAAGAGGTCATGTTGGATCGTAGCCCAGTGGTTGGGCTCTGTCTTACCATTCTGAGATCTATTGACGGTGCCGGTTCAAATCCGGCCTGGGTTATTGAATTTTTTCATTGAGTGGCGGTCCCTCAAATGAAAAACTTTGACCCCCTTGATGGAAATACTGGGAATACAAATAATTGAATCTATAACTGGCTGCATGGAAAATAACAATGCTATTAAAATAAAAAATGGCTATGATTCACATCCGTAAAGTGTGAACAATGGGTAGAATAATAGTTTCATCAATTCTAACTTTTAAGTTTTTGGACAGAATGCGTGATCTAAGCAATTTCGAGATTGAAAAATAACAAGGCTTTAACCTTAACCTAGCTTTCATTTCCACATCAATTTAGTTTTTTCTAGTTACTGAATACTTAGAACCTAAATACTTAAACCTATATACCTGTTCAAATGAATTTCCTCCTATATCTATTACACCGAAATTGCTCCCGTTTCTACTGCGAACTACATATTTTGTTTTATCCATATTTATTTAAAGATCTAGTTTCTTACTGGAGTTTATCAAAATCGTTGTATTTATTTTTATAATTTTCTTGTCCTCCCCAATAATACCAAATCATCAGCATGATTTGTGACTATACTTGTATGAAATGACATTAGTTTCTTAAGTATTTGATTTACGCTGAATGTGATAAAGAACAAAAGAAGAAGTAATCAACCTCTAAGTAAGTTAAATTTTATTATTGAGGAACATTCAAACTTTTCGTTTGATATTTGTAATATATTTCACAAGTATCTAGAAAACTAAGGGTTTTTTTGGACACAACATACTATATAAAATTATGTAACATTTTATTTTTGTGTAATTTTTGACAAGGGAGTCACTAGGGAGCGCCATAAAGTCCTGTCATCGAAGATTTAAATAATGCATTCAAAACAAAAAAAAAAAAAGAAATGTACCTACATATGTTTTTTTTTCGTAATTTTTTTAGGGGAGTGGATTGCTAAATCGGAATTGTAGTTCTCCTACTTCCCTAGACGGCGGTCTCACTAAAAAAAAAAAATAAATAAATAAAAAAGTAAAGAGTTTCGGTTTTTTACTTACCACTCAAAAACTAAGCATTTTTTGATGGTAGTTCTTAATAGAAAAAAAAAAGAAAAAATCTCTATAACAAAAAAATTCTTTCCGTCTGATAATGTCCCAGTAGCAACGCCCTGGGGCCATATGCCTGAAACTATTTTACAAATAACTGGTATTCCTTGGTCAAACCGGATAGTTAGAAGGAAGTGCTTTTTTTTGTTTTTTCATTTTTAACAGATAATCGATGTGGCCTTCCTCAAGAACGCCCTAGAGTCTTCACAGGTTGGTCGAAAATGAAATACAATAAACTTATCTTGTAGGAAATTTTAATTGCTTTAATGTTTTATTGACTGTTCGGAAAATTCTTAGTTTTCGATTTATTATCAATAAACTAAAAAACATTTGCCATACTTTGTTTAGTTTTTCTATTCTCGTTGTGAAAATCATAAAATTTGGATTCAGGAGCCTAAAGATATTTTTAAGGGTTAAGAATATATTTTTTTAACCTGAAAACGCTATGTATGAATCTTCGATTTATGTACTGTTTTATAGCGTTCTCTGATGGCGTCGCTCGCAGATTACACGAAAATAAAATGTATTATAAGCATTTAATAGGAGCTCTTTTATTATTATTATATCCCCAAAAACTCTTAGTTTTTTGTTATTACTAAAACCCCCAAACAAGTTTATAATTATTAATAAAACTATTTGAAGATATTTCATAATTCAATTTTTAAAAAATATTTGAATTTCCCTCTATGATTAACTATACCTTAAATTAAATCACAATTATCTTTTAAACTTTATGTCTCACTTCGTTCATTTTTCTCTTAAGTTTCTGTCCTCTAGTCATTATCAAGGATAACTTCCCAATATTTAAACTGTCTAAATATTTAAATTTTTAATTGATGATTTGGATTCAAATTTAAATAATTATAAATGGTTCAACTTTTGTAATTTTATTATTTGGTTATTCGTTTTGTTGTACTAGAATTAGCCGAATTATTAAAATTCTTACTTTATAATTTTTTTTTATGATTTTTTATAATTGTAACGCTGAATGAAACTTGCAAATTAGCGGAAAATACCTGGAAAATCGTTTCCTATTTTTAATACATTTTTATAATTCTAATTATATTTGTAATAATTTATTTATAGCTTTTCTTCGTTTTTCATGCCTGAAACAACGATTGATTTACAGAATAAAACGTAAAATTAAAAATTAAAATGTGAAATAACACAATATGGATTTATTTTTAATTAGTGACGTTCTTGTATTCGATTTTTTAATTAAGGTTTAGTAAGAAATTAAAATAATTTTTTCGTGTTTCAAATTAGTTTTTGTTATACTAGAAGTAGACAAATTATTGAAATTTTTACTTCACCAGGGAATTTGAGTTACAAAGTTAGATGTAATTATATTAGTGGAAAATACCGCTAAGAACGATTCGATTTTGAATACATCATTTTAATTATGTTTGTAATTATTGATTCATAGATTCTCTGTACGTGTCTTAAGTGTTGTTGTCTGCGTCTTTCATGCCTGAAACTACGAATCGATTTATGGAATAAAATGTAAAAAAAAAAAAATTGAAAATAAAAATGAGAAATATAATTCATTACTAAGATATATGTTGAAATAAAACAACATACATTTATTTTTAATTCGTGATGTTCTTGTACTTGAATTAATATGGTCTAGTGAAAAATTAAAATAAATGTTTCTTGGTTCATTAGTTTATAAAATATTTTGAACCGCAGAGCATTACTTTGAAACGCACTAAATTGATTCCCTGAGGTTGGTAGAAAACGTGTTTTTATTTCCTCTGTCTTTAAGTGATTATCTTATGATTGAGCAGGGTGCCATTAAAAGCGATGCTCATTTATTTTTTGTTATTGGTTTAAATATTTTTAAATTGCTTTTATATTTATTATAATTTACAATCACTTCCTGCATGTTTCCCACCTATGAAATTCTAGTCTATAATTTAAATGATTAATCTTAACACGATTCTCTTGCCTTCGTCTTGGGCTGCAACTTGAACGTTTTCTGTCGATTCAGTGCTGATTATAAATTTATGGATCCGTTCGTTGTTATGCCCATAAAGTTTAAATAACCAATTCATTTATTGCAATAAAATTTTAATGCCTTTAAAAGGTTTTCAAATATTATCGTGAAAAAATATTACTTTTTTTTTTTTACTTTTAACTTTTAAAACTTAACCAAAACCTAAACCATACTAACCCATGTATTTATTATTCTGACCTTAATATTTACTTTGGGGGTATCAAGTTTAATGTGACCCATGACTGCCCGCTGTGCTAACTGGCATCTTGCCAATATTTTGATTCCTGATGATTGTTTTTCTAAAATCATATATACAAACCTATTTTTTCTTAAAATAGTATTAAAAAAAATATATCATTATTTTTTAATCTTTGTAATTTGAATGCATTAAACCCATATGATTTGTTTATATTTCTGTTTATTTATTCATTGTTTACTTTTTAATTTTTTTTTTAGTAGTACTATTCATCTGATTAGTTGTACTATGAAAAATCCAAACTAAAAATTGTCTACTAGACATTGTAGTATTATTATAAACAAGCTAATTTTTCATGAGCATAATTATGACAATTTATATTATTAAAGATGAAGAATCAATAGAGAGGATAAAGCGGGAAATTCTCATTAGTTCCTGTCCAGAAACATAAAACTTACAATTTACGAAACTATCCTCCCTACTTTTCTGTACGAATGCGAAACGTTGCCTCTTAGAGATGAACAACGCCTTAAGGTTTTTGAAAATAAAGTATTAGGTAACATTTTTGGGCAGAAAAGGATGAGTTAACCGAAGAATATAGAACGCTACACCGCGCTGAATTGAGAGAATTGTACCTGGAAAATATAATTCAGGTTATTACATTGCGGCGAATAAGTTGGGCGTGTAAGGAAACCTTTATTATTCTTATTATTAGATCAGTAAACTAAACCTGCTGACGTTTCGGATGGTCCATATATCTTCAGGACCAATCCAATATCAATTTTCCAATACCTTGCATTATTAGTACAGATCGTTTCAGTTTGCTGTAAAAAAAATTTACATTTATTTAAAAAGAAAAATTACATTTATTTTAAGTTGAATTTCAAGGATTTTAACCACCCACTTCTCACTGAATCCCAAACCTAGACCAGAACTGATGAAGAAAAATCACAAACATTCGGACAACACCTTTCTAAAACCTTTATTTAATGTATTGAAGCAGAACTAAATATTCCGCTCCAAATGACCCTTCCACCTAAAGCATT
>NW_027106664.1:0-389 GCF_000696795.3 Halyomorpha halys
GGATACGAGACCTTAAGGATTATATATTTGATTGCACTAGGGAGGCCAAAGTCCTGTAGAGGCTTTGTATTAATAAGTAAATGGATACGAGACCTAAAGGATTATATATTTTATTGCGCTAGGGAGGCCAAAGTCCTGTAGAGCCTTTGTATTAATAAGTAAATTGATACGAGACCTTAAGGATTATATATTTTATTGCACTAGGGAGGCCAAATTAAATGGATACGAGACCTTAAGGATTATATATTTTACTGCACTAGGGAGGCCAAAGTCCTGTAGAACCTTTGTATCAATAAGTAAATGGATACGAGACCTTAAGGATTATATATTTGATTGCACTAGGGAGGCCAAAGTCCTGTAGAGCCTTTGTATTAATAAGTAAATGGATA
>NW_027106664.1:439-3703 GCF_000696795.3 Halyomorpha halys
GAGACCTTAAGGATTATATATTTGATTGCACTAGGGAGGCCAAAGTCCTGTAGAGCCTTTGTATTAATAAGTAAATGGATACGAGACCTTAAGAATTACATATTTGATTGCACTAGGGAGGCAAAAGTTGGTATTCTATTAAATTATTAAAATAGTTAAAACAGATATCTCAAAATTTGAATGGTATATCAGACTCACAATTGCGCGAAACCTTCCTTCCTCAGTGTTGTACTCATAAATTTAAGTCCATTTCTCAAAGCACATATGCAATATAATAACTGGTAATTTTTTTTTTCAGCAGTTAAACATATCGGAATTAAAAACGATGTAAATGAAGCTCGGGTACTTTTAAGCTCTTCTGCGTATTTTTCATACTCACCTTTCACACGCTTCTTTTTCTGCTCGAACTTTTTATTTGGATCAAGTTTCACTTGTTGTTTTTCTTTCTTTTTCTTACTAACGGCAGGTTTTGGGCAAGGTATTTGCAAAATTGGCTCTATAGTTGCCCAAGCCGACTGATTTGATAAAGTAATGACCTTCGAATACTGTGAACCCTTGTACATTTTTACTTTAAGCCCTAAATCTATGGAGCTACTTCTACTGTGCACAGTATCGGCTATCTCCTATTACATATATTTATTTTATAAAAACATATGTTGTTAATAATAGTTCCAAAATTTCAAAGATTTTTATTTATATGAATATGAAAGAAATACAAATTTAAAAGAAAGCAAAGAAACTGCTCGTAGATTCCGACTATTGTAACATTTACTGGACAAACGGTCAAAATGCCAATCCATTACAAAATACTGATCTACATGACTATTATAAGGCCTATCTGGACATACGGAGTAGAGCTTTGGGGCTCCACTAAACCATCAAATTCCTACAGAATCCAATCCTTACAGTCCAAAATCCTTAGTGGTCCTTACTTTGTCACTAATCAAGTCATCCATCAGGACCTCAATGTTCCATATGTTGCCATTTTGGCCAGAACCAGATACCGTTCCTTTCATAATAAACTTCTCAACCACCCAAATCCACTTGTTTCTAACCTGGCTTCTCTTTCATTACCTAATAATCCTCCTAGGCATCTGAAAAGAAGATGGCCTCGAGAAATGTTATTGGAGTTCTATCAGTGGGTAGATTCTCCACATATTTGTATCATGTCACCTACAGCAAATTTACTTGTTGTATATATGTGTATACTGTAGTAAATAACAATAAATAAATTTAAAAAAAAAAGTAAGTAAACACAAAGATCAATCTAAACTTATTTTTAATATTTCCCGTTAGGCGTCAGAACAATAATATATATCTCCCCCCCCCCCAAAAAAAAATCCGTTGTAAAAATGTCCCCGCCAAACGCAAAAATAAAAGAGTAACCAAAATTCAAAATAGGTCCTAGCCCTCAGTGTGTATGTGGAAGGGGAGAACAGACAACTGAGCACATTCTCCAAACATATGCCCTAATGGAGGAATAACAGTGTCATCCTCAGACTTGGCCATTTAAATGGGAAGATCGAAGAAGAAGAAAGAGTGACCTAATAAAAGGAGATATCTCTTTTGAATTGTGTTACGACGGGTAGGGGGGATTCAAAAGGAACCTTTACTAGCCCAACCGTGAAAAGAAAAGATTAGTCGAATTTTGTTATTTTTAAATAAGTAAACATAATAAGAAGGAACACAAAATATACAAACTAGAGAAAAAAAAAAAAGCTTAACACTATTAAAAAATTAAATTAATTGAACAAAAGAGAAAAAAAGTCTTATTTCACCGGTGATTGGTGGGGCCCCGGTTGTGGTTGTTCTGAGTGGATATTCTCGTGGAAGTAGATCGACAAAAGGGACGTACGTCCGCCAGCCGTGGCTAAGATGGCCAGAATGCTGGTAACTACGAGTGCGTAGTGAGGAGAAAATGTGTGTATGCAGTGAGACGTTAAGAAGTTGTCTTTCTATATTTCAGTATAAAAACAAAAGAAGAACATATGCCTTTTGGACCAATAAAAACATATGTTATACAGTCGATTTTCATTTCGTTAAACGATGTGTTGGCCGCAACAAATTGAGTAAGTATAAATCAAACCATAACTTAGAACATTTAGAAAGGCATTTATTCATTTAAAATTTACACATAAACATTTGAACACAAATGAGATGAAAACAAATTAAACAATATACAGACACAAGCAGAGGGGTTACATAGTGTTGCACAAGCAGAGGGGTTACATAGTGTTGCCTTGTAGTGTTACCATAACATTTTCCCGTTATTTAATTAATTTCTGTAACATAGTCTTTTAGGTAGAAAGGAGCTCTTACGGTCATCTAAGCCCTTTACTTGTGTTGAGGCTAGGGTTCATGAGAAGGTATTATTCCAGTACTGTTAGGCCTCTGACTGTCCTGAAGGGCCCATCCAGAGTTACCACACTAGGATGAGTTGTTTGTCTTTCTTCATATACAGCACCAGACCTTTCATCGCTATGCACATCCTCATTACAGTTCTCGTTGCCATCAGACAGCTGCACAAGTTAAATTGGTAGTAGGCTGCTGATCAGATGAATGGCACCTCGAGGTACCGATTGCCGCAATGAAATAGTTGGCTCAGAGCCATCCTGTATACTGGGAGTTTACTTCCAAGAGCTCCGCCTCTTCCACCATATCCTCATATTTGCTATTTCGTACATTTCTTTTAACTAGGACTGTTGCGTTTGGTATCAATCACGATGGGATGGAATTGCCGTTTGCAATCCGACGCGATAGTTAAAGAATCTTTCTTGAGGTGTGCAGTTAGTAACAGGGCAAAGTAATGAACGCAAAGAATGGAGAGAAAGCACTATTTCCCAATCATCTGATTTAAGACCAAGAAATTTTACTGCTAACATTATGGTCTTCCAAATTGTACCGTTACAACGTTTCACTTGGCCGTTGCCTCGAGGATTGTAAGGAGTGGTTCGACTAATTGCTGCGTCATTTGAATGAGAAAAGGTTCTGATAGAAACGACATTCCTCTATCTGAATATATGAACGCCGACATACCGAAAATGGAAAACAGTTTAGAAAGACATTGTATCACAGTTTTAGTTGAAATATCTTGACAGGGGAAAACAAACGGAAAACGGGAATATTCATTCACGACTGTTAACATATAGTGATTCCTAGTTTTAGAGGGGAGGGGTCCCTTAAAGTCAACACTCAAACGTTCGAATGGTTCTGTTGCTTTAATAGGGGTCCCTTAAAGCCAACACTCAAACGTTCGAATGGTTC
>NW_027106665.1:0-992 GCF_000696795.3 Halyomorpha halys
TTGATAAGTATGCTGTGTGAGATAGCAACCTGATGTATTTTGGCAGCATAGATAAATAAAGTATTTCTCTCTCTTGTAGCGGCCCGATGAAATCTCGTCTCTCCCACTCTGCTTAGAATAGTTTTGTTTACCTTCACGATAATCATAGCGGTATGTTAGAAATGGCTAGATTGGCAGTAATTAAAAAAAAATGAAAATGTTTCGGTATTTTTTCGAAAATTTCAACCTTCTTTTCTGATCCTCATTGGACTTCACCCAAATTAACTGAGCAGATGGTCCTTTGGATACTGCAGTCGAAAAAATATTTAAAATATAAAGATGGTAGGAATTTCCTCTTGTTTTATTTACTATATGTGGAGAAGATGGTAGGAGGTTGCGGTTAGCAAAGATATACAAATAACCAAAAACTCTTTATTTGTGCCGACTTCAGGTTTTAATCAGGGAGTTAGGGCAGAGATTCCGTCTAGTCAAAACATCTGCCTCAGCACACTGATGAATACCTGAAATTCTGGACAAAACGTCGACACAAATAAATAGTTTTTGCTTAGTTGCTGATAGCACCCCGAACATTTTCTTCGCATATAAATCTAGGTTTAGCTATAAATACCTCATTTAATTTACTACAGGTTGAAGTTCTTGAAAACAAAATGATGCATGATTTTCATGCTGTAGATGAAAAATCATTGAATAAATTTAGGTTCCTAGACTGCAGGTATCAACAATACAATAATAGCATATACGTCATTATTTGTAAAGTGTAAAAAAAATAATCAAGCTAGATATTATAAGTACAGGGTTGTGAGTAGCCTAATGTAAAGTTTATGTTATATATTAAATGCAGAGGAGCTTCTAGCAAATTTTCTGTGAGAATTGTTTTTCAACCTTGTAATCTTTACGAATCTTTACAAATTAAAATCCTCAATGCTCCTTATTTTGTTACTAATAAAACCATCCATAAAGACCTAAATGTTCCTTATGTAACCGATCTAGCC
>NW_027106666.1:0-1007 GCF_000696795.3 Halyomorpha halys
ATGGATTTTAAAGGATACAACAGTTTAACAAAAATAAAGGTGGTGGTCTTGGTATTTCCCATTCGAATCGAATTTATTTATTTTTCTATTTTTAAACTCTCATTTGTGTTAACTGACTAAAGGATAATTTGATCCGAGACGTACATTGTTTACGATGAACTTATGTAACCTCTTTATTTTTACATAGCATTACTTATTCATTACTTCCCTGTTCTGTAACTTTCTGACGTATAGAAACTCGAAACCGCCTGACACACTGGAACGAAAATGCGTAAAATGTATAGACGGAGTTGGTTAGGAAGGCATGGGAACTGCAGCCGGCCGCATCATCTTTCCATGACCCTCCAGTGATGGAACGTCATATCCAGCTATTCATGTCCGTCCCCCGTGTCTTAGGAGACACCCTATGTCCTTGGGGAGAGTAATGCCGCCAACAGATTATTCTCTCTTCGCTTAGCATCGACAAAGGTATATGTGAATTTGGGGGTACGAAATATCGTTGTAGTTGTACTTCATGTATGTATCAATGTGTATATACTTTCACAAAATGTTTGTATTGGAACTTAGAACTGATTAAGTACTATTAGAATGATGTCTGATATTATACTACTTAACCTACTTCCAAGCTAGGTTAGTTTCAATCCCAAAATCGTAGTAAAAGGCATTGGTGATAATAGTAAGCAATTTAAACGTAAAATGTAAGTTAAATATGATTAAATATAATTTCCCTTATTAGGTTTTTTAATTTATATTAAATAAGACTTGAATTTGAAATAATAGCCTGCAAAATTTTTAGAAAGTTTATCTGAGGATGTGAATTCTGAAATAGAGGTATGATATTTAGAATCAATAATGATTTTATAAATTATGTTAAAATAATTTTATTTTAATATCATTTATAAAAATATAGTTTGGCTGAAACTTAGTGAATATGAAATAAATTAATAAAGCAGTTGAGGCTAGAAGGGCTGACTTTATTATAATTGATAAACATAACCAGTCTTACA
>NW_027106667.1:0-2399 GCF_000696795.3 Halyomorpha halys
AAGAAGAAAACTTGTCTTTTCCAACGGTACCAAAACATCTGAATTTGGTCAGAGTGTCAATTATTAATAAAGGTTTCCGAGTTGAATTTTACACTTAACTTGTTTTTATTTCTTGTATATTTTTTTACTTTACTGATATCTATATGTTTTTGAAAAATCAATTAAAACTTCTTATTTACTCATGTAATAGTTTCTAATGATAAGAATATGTATATTTGTTTGGAAAAAAGTTAATGATTTAAATTTGGAATGATTTTTGATCAGCACCTATCCTGGAATGATCATATTTCCCAAATTACCTGAAAATCATTGCTATTCTTAATCAGTTCCTGAGACTCCATGATTTTATACTCCCCAAAAACCAGCCAGCTTCTAGTCACCTCCCTCATTTTCCTCCACTTTGACTAAGTTTGCCTTGTTTAAGGTGCATTGTTAGGTAGGTAAGATATGAGACTTAAGAGAGTAATTGTTTTACTAGATTCATCTCTGGGATCCTTAGACATTCTCATGTCTCCAGTTGGGACATCGAATTAAAGCGACTTCGCCGTTTTTTCTGTTAGAAATACTTCCTTGGGGTGTATCTATTTAGAAAATTTAAAACTAAAAAGCCTCCCTACATCCTCGATTTGTTTACTTCGTGTTCCGTCAAACCCCTCCATTAACTGCATTTAAACATAAATTATTTCTCCTACTCCTCAACTATTAGTCTTCTCCAAATTGGTAACAATAAACAGGATTTATGTTATATATATGCTTTTTTTCCCTTTAAAATATTTTAATTTATTTCAATATTGAACTGTCAGTTATTTTATGTTTTAATTATTTATAAAAATCAAGCCCAAAATTTCAGCAATTTAATTTTTATTTTACATATTAAAATTTTTATTATGTTGATTGTGTTGTTACTTAGTGATTAAATCATTTTATGCCAGAGAATTGGTGCTCAAATGTTCATTGTTATTATTCTTAGAGGGATTAGATATCCCAGAATAAAATTGCTTTTTATTTCTGAGGAGAATATGGTTGGGGGTGTGGTCAGTAAATAACACATAAGTTTAAAAAAACTTATTAAATAGTGCCAACGTTTTGGCCAGAATTTCCAGCCTTCATCAGGGCTACTTATGGGAGATCTTTAGGCCACTTAGATTTCCGATCTCTTATAAGTAGCCCTCATGAAGGTTGGAAATTCTGGCCGAAATGGCACTATTAAATAAGTTTTTTCAATTTATTTGTGACATTTTCTGATCGCACCCCCAACCATCTTCTCCTCATATATACTATCCATTGTCAACTATATTCGGAGAAGTTTGCTAGAGTTTCTAACCTTCATCAGGATTAAGAACAGAACAAGATAACAACCAATGAATATAGAAAATAAAAAATAAAATATAAACAGAATGACATAAAGTGAATAATTTTACATAATGGAATTAAGAAAATAAAGTGATGCGAGAAATGGAAAATAAAATGTATACATAGGTAATTGAATAAGTAGGTAAAATAACAATTAAGGAAATAAAATAAAAATGAAGTTATATAATGCAAAGAAATATGAATTTATCAGTTATTAATAACTTAAAAATTAAAATATAGAAAGAAAAATAAAATTGAGAGAGCAAAAATATATGTAACCATGTTAATTGATAAAGAGATTCTGCCCAAAACATTGCTACTGATAAGTAAATTTTTACTTATTTGTGTTCCTTACTGACCACACCCCAGAAATATCTTCTCATTTATTTATATCTACGGTCAACTATCAACTAATCATTTCAAATTTTTATTGTGTCAGCAATTATCATAACATCATAACATTTTACCAGTTGACATAAATCAGACTCTTCAAGGTCAATTCGAATTAGAGACTTAATACAACGTATCTTATCGATTATTTAAAAATATTCGAGCGACATTTTATTTTCATATAAATCATACAAATGCTTACTTCATTATTATCATCAGAAAGAGAAATAACTTGCCTTTCTAAAAGTACAAAACGTTTGAATTTGGTCAATGTATACAAAAGTTGATCTAGGAAAATGGGCAAATAAATTCACTCCAGCAAGAGGGAAAATTTCTACTTTTTGTTTTATTTAGAGATTTTTATATAAGAATTTCATTTCCTAAAGCTGTATAGAAAATATAAATCAACAGAGAAAAAATATTTTAAAAAACAGTTCAAGTACTATAAAAATATCTGTAGTTATATTATATAATTATATAGGTTCATAACAAGTCTTCTTATTGCTTCTTACCTATTAACCTACCTTCTTGCTATTAACTTATATACTGAATTAAATCATAAATGATAAAAAATTGATAACTGATATAAGTTATATGATAACAGTATATAAGTTAATACTCACAATGTAATTCAGATATAAGCCACTCACTATTTT
>NW_027106667.1:3504-4346 GCF_000696795.3 Halyomorpha halys
ATCTCTTTATCAATTAACATGGTTACATATATTTTTGCTCTCTCAATTTTATTTTTCTTTCTATATTTTAATTTTTAAGTTATTAATAACTGATATATTCATGTTTTTTTGCATTATATAACTTCATTTTTATTTTATTTCCTTAATTATGTTATTTTACCTACTTATTCAATTACCTACGTTTCCATTTCTCGCATCACTTTATTTTCTTAATTCCATTATGTAAAATTATTCAATTTAGTAATTCTGTTTATATTTTCTTTTTTCTTTTCTATATTTGTTGGTTGTTATCTTGTTCTGTTCTTAGCTCTGATGAAGGCTAGAAACTCTAGCTGAAATGTTGGCACAATTAAATAAGTTACATCAACGTATCTGTGTTTTATTTTGATCGTACTTCCAACCATCTTCTCCTCGTATAAGTCATCCACGGTCAACTATCTCTCATAATTATAAAGAGAAATTATGGAATGATAAGTAAATAACTTACTATTCATGTAATCTATGTATGCAGTTGTTTTGTAATTGAATTATAAATTTATAATTGTTAGTTATTATTCTGTAATTTCTTTTATTCATTATGTTTATTATCTTGTCTATTTGATTATTTTTTATTTAAGCTCACTATAAAACATCAAGAGACAAAATTATCCAATACAATTTTCGGAAGTTACTTTTCATAGACCTTGGTTATGTATTAACATAAATTAAATTTTTATAATTTCACTTAAAAAAAAAAACTATTGTTATTTTATTATTCATTTTGTATACCTGTAATTGACTAGAATATTTCCTATTTTTCCACTGCTCCCGAGCCATTGCATTATACAAGATATGATTACGAA
>NW_027106667.1:4499-4831 GCF_000696795.3 Halyomorpha halys
CGGCATAAAATAAATAAATATGGTTTTGTTTATTTATGTTGTTCTTTGCTGACCGCACTCCCCGACAAACTTCTCCAATCATTAATCTACGGTCAGCTATCTACACCTCAACTATATTCATTACTTTTTATTTCATTTCATTTGTAAGAAGACTTGTTATGAACCTATATAATTATATAATATAACTACACATATTTTTATAGTACTTGAACTGTTTTTTAAAATATTTTTTCTCTATGTTGATTTATATTTTCTATACAGCTTTAGGAAATGAAGTTCTTATATAAAAATCTCTAAATAAAACAAAAAGTAGAAATTTTCCCTCTTGCTGG
>NW_027106667.1:5309-5662 GCF_000696795.3 Halyomorpha halys
TACTATGTTCAGAGATGGGCCAAAATTAGCTACAGTTGTAAAGTAAAAAAATATACAAGAAATAAAAACAAGTTAAGTGTAAAATTCAACTCGGAAACCTTTATTAATAATTGACACTCTGACCAAATTCAGATGTTTTGGTACCGTTGGAAAAGACAAGTTTTCTTTTTTTTTCTTATGATATTAATAAAGCAATATACATTTCATAGCTTTGAAGATAATAATAAGCTGCTCAAATATTTTTTAATAATCATTAACAAATTATACCTCAAATCCAAATTAAACCAGTAGTTTTTTTTGTGACATTTGGTATATTTTAATGTCCTTTTGGTACCATACAAATTTGAAGTTAA
>NW_027106668.1:0-4683 GCF_000696795.3 Halyomorpha halys
ATATATCATAAAAGTTATGAAGGTAGGTATAAATCTTTAATTTTTCCGAAAGTGATAATTTTTATCGTTAATTTAAAAGATGAAATAATAATTTAAAGTCGGAAGTTTAGCTTTTATTTTGTTATTTTGATGTGGGAAGTCCATGTAAGTCGTTTGTCTAGTGTCAATCCAAGGTATTTTCTTATCTTTTCTTTAAATAATATTTTTGCGAACGAGACCGAAATTGATTCATTTTTTCTATATCTCAGCTTCAAATATTGTTAGCATCTGTTGTACCTAAGCCTTTCATAAATTATTAGAACTATTCTATACTTCAATAAATGTATTATGTTTACTATCTGTTTAACACCCACTACTTATCTTGTTTTTCATTGATATATGTTGCATAGTTTTTCTTAAACAGTTATCCTCTCATTCTTAAAAGATAATCAACTGAATGAGCTACAAAATAATGTATCGATGTCCTACTTTACCAAAGATTACAGCCGAAGACGCACGGGCGCCAGCAGCTGTCGGACAGATGCACCTTGTTCACCTGCCGTGCTATCGCTTCCGCTATTACCTTTGTCAGAAGTAACATTGTCACTATTCTTGTCTTCAATTTCATTTTGGTCTTGATTTAACATTTTTTCTTTTCGAAGTGATCGATTATATTTAATTATTTATTTCCGTATAATTAATAGGAAGTCTGCTTTTGTAACCTCCAAAAAGGCGTTCATAATATAGTGATCTTCCATACGTAATAAATAGTAATATCCAAAAAGCAACATGAAGAGCAGCTAAAAATGTTTTTTTTGTAAGTTAAATAATTTATGGTTGATCGTAATTACCATAAGTCTGCCATGAACGGTCGGAAATCGCAAAAACGATTTGGCCAATCAGGATATTTTAAAGTAAATTTTTCATTAATTTTAGCTAATTTTTAATTTAGTTTGCCACTGAATTTATTATCATGTTTTCCATTTCCTTTCCAATAATAAGTTCTCTCTATTCAACAGTAAACTATTGCAGTTTTCCTTGAAGTTTTTATAGTAAGTGATTTTCAGTATTGATAAATAAAAATATTTTCTGGAAAACACTCCCTGCATCTTTCCTTATTTGATTTCCCCAAGATTAAGTAGAGTTTGTTCCTCTGTAAATAAGATTAATTACATTAAATCACCTTGATTTTCTCCTACTGCTTTGATACTATGATCCGTACTGATTCGTTCTTATTACCTCAAAGAAAACACTTCCTCTCATTAAGTATAAGTTCTTGTGAATTTCTTTGCTATATTTAGTTATTAGGATGCAAAGGTTATTACTGTTATGATAAAAAGTTATGTTGTTCCAAATCATTATTAGTTCCTACTTTTTAATGGAAATAAATAAAATATCATTTTTTCTCAGGCAAAGGTTTTCTATTGCTCAGTGGATTGTTGAATAAATATATTTACGTCGATTTTTAATAAAATTGTAGAAAATACACTAATACTTTTTAGAAACACGCGTGTAAAACTAATTTCACGATAAAACAACATGATAAGTTGTATTTTGTATCAAGAGATTTTCTAAGAGAAGCCTTATAATTTAAAAGCCGATCCATTTAGACGGGTTAAAAATCCTAGGAGCATGTAGCAATTTTCTTATTTTCAGATTCATTTAGTGGAACATCACAATTACTTAGCAATAAGGAATTATTGAGTAAGCATTGAAAATTTAAAAATAAATCAAAATCAAAATTTAAGTTATAGAAGCGTTTTAATTTTTTTTTTTTTTTGTTTTACGTTTAGTGATTATTTTAACTTTCTTATAATGATAAATTACAATGGTTGGTCAGACTTAAGTTTCTGAGTTCTATATGTCACAGTTTGATTCCGTAACAATAGTAAAGAAGTAAATTTTGCAATCTTTGGAATACGTCCAGTTCTAAATAAAAAAAACAAACAATATTCTAAGATGTGCCACTATTAACACCAAATAAACAGCAATGTGTATTGTTATTGGTAATAAATCAATAAAATTTGTATATTTTAGTGCTTTTCTTTTAATTTTTTTGCGTATAAACGTCTACTATTGTTAATTTGAATTCTATTATAAAAAATATTATATGTTGTTTTTATATTAATTATTGAAAAAAATATTTATTCTGCTTAAAAAAAAGGAAATTTGAAGGGAGGAGGGGAGGAAAGTAGGAGAGAGTTCATGATTTATGTTTTAGGACACAAATAATGAAAGTTCGCTATTTAAATATAAATTAATAAACAACTGGATACAGTCTACTTTTTCGTGTATATTTTTGATAAAAAAATATATTATTTTTTATAAATATTTTCCATTGATTATGCGATGATATTCAAGTGGCCCTATTACTATATTATTTATATTTATTCGAAGTTATTTTTGAAAATAAAACTTATATTGTAGTCATAACAAGATTAAAAATCTTACATTAACGAACTCTTAATGCTTCATTATTATGTAGCAATGGTGTTAAATTTATCATGATATACTATATAAAATATTTTTCGTTTGCAGTTGTGAAATAATACTCTATTATTGCATTAAATTACACAAAAAAATCGTTCCTTTCCTTATTTAATTCTTCAGTAAATAGGACAATGTTTATATCGTTTTGATTCCCCTGGGTTTTATCTTTAAAATTTAGGAGTTATGATCCAAGATTTATCTTTTAAAAATTAAATTCGAGATTTAATATTACCGAGGTATTATAAAAGATTTATGAGGGTCATATTTAATAAGGAAAGAGCAAGTTTGAATAGATGCTACTCAAATGAAACACCTGAGCCCCGAGGAAGGCGCAGTTGGATACTAAGCCTTAACGGCAGCCCAGCTGGTTGGCAGGTATCCCTTACCTTACGTCCTTAACACCTTTTTTCTAGTTCTCCAGCTGTTTGTTTTTGTTTTTCTTCTTCTTGAATTCTGATTAGTTTTTCAATTACTTGATTTCTGAACTCCTAATAAAAAATAACTATTCCTAATAGAAATGCAGTAACTGTATGGAGTTCAGTTAAAAACAATTTTCTTTTTTTGATTTGTTGTTCCTTTCAATACTCCAGTATTTTGTTTTCTTGCTCTGTAAAATTTCGAAAACTATTACTAATGATTTCGTGAGTCTACTTACGTGGTTCCAAACCTTTTTTGAGCGGTGGAATCAGTTTGGTACAAGTAGGAAAATGGCGGGACGCCTACATTAACATTAGTAGTAAATAAAGTAAAGAGAACAAAGTATATTTTGTAATATGGTTCTGGGAACACAAATTATATTTATCAAAATATTTGGGTTACTTGAAAATTTAATTATTTTTGCGTCACCTCCGATTGGCAACCTTCCTTTTGGACTTACATATATTTTATATTTAGTATTACAATGTCATCTTGACTATTATTATGGCTTTTATTGTTACTGGCCATTGATCATATATTACTGACCAATCATTGTGGCGATTACAAGCTAGATTAATTTTTCAATAGTTTTACTTATTACTACTGAATTTACCAGAGCTTCGATTTAGTTACATGAAAGTCCAGAACATTAAATATTTTATGGTGTTAATAGTTAACCGTAGATTAATATGAAGAGGAGGGGGCGCAGTCAGCAAACATTTGACTCTGAACTGAAAATCTGCTGGAGCATCCCTGATGAAATAAATAAATAAGCTTATGTTTGCCCCGACTATCTTCTCCCCATAATAAATATTTTAGCTCTTCAGAAATGGCTGTAGTATTTTTTTACAATAATCTACTACAGCAGTTTCCAAAGTGAGGACCACGCCACCATGAGAGAAAATTAAAACAGCAAATATGTAGCGCATTCCTCTATTTCCTTTGCACTGTTTTTCTCTTATTTTCCTATATACTCAGCCGCTCTTAGAATAATTGCAATTACATTTTTGTATTTTTTAGCTTGAGAAGGGTATCCTGTTTTTTTTAGTGCAAAAAGGGTGCCGTGGCAAAAGAAGTTTGGGAACTGTTGATTTTCAATTTTAATTATAAAGACTAGTAAGTTTACCTCCCGTTTGTCTTCTTTTTTTTTTTTATATTACATTATCCACGATTATTGACCATAGTTTTAGGAAAATAAATAATTTTTGGCCTTACACTAAGTAATAATTACTCACTTTACGAGAAATTTAAAATAAATTACTTTTTGATCACCTTCGAGTTCCGACTCAACTTATACGATTAGGTTTCTAGATACAAGGATGGCTTGGTTTCCAAACTAAAGTGGTTAATCTTGAATATTAAACTAAGGTAATCGTAATACGAGGTGTATATTTGAATTTAATAGTAATAATTTTTATTATTTTTGTAAGATTTTTTTATGTAAATTATGGTGATAAAGTTCCTTACGAGATTTCGCTCCTGACTGAAAATATTACTCTGTATTTTCTTCAGGACCTTGCAAAAATTATATTTACGTCCCTCCCCCACTCCCCCGTCGTTTCCTTTTTAATAAAAGAAAAAAACAATGCTAACAATAGAGATTGGTTGGTCCTCGAGGGGCTGTTGGTTGGAGAAGAGGGGCGGAACCATACTTCCTCCGGATGTAGAAGGACCAGCTGGAGGAAGCGAGATCAGCCTCACCTGGTAGCCCTTTGTGCTCCCTTTATGTCTGCAGGCTCTCCGTACAGCAATTAGTTGCAATTGCCACACCTGCTTCATAATATATATATTTATATA
>NW_027106669.1:0-923 GCF_000696795.3 Halyomorpha halys
ATTCATCGATATTTCCATAAAATTATACCGGAGTATTGCAGCAAATATTCAATATA
This sequence comes from Halyomorpha halys, assembly GCF_000696795.3. NCBI lineage: Eukaryota > Metazoa > Arthropoda > Insecta > Hemiptera > Pentatomidae > Halyomorpha > Halyomorpha halys. The sequence goes on from NW_027106669.1 coordinate 57, forward strand.
AGTATTGCAATAATGTAAAATATCAAAATAAATATGTAATTATAAAAATAAAATTATATCTCTACACAATTTTATAGTATTTTTAAACGAAATGTTGATATTTCGATAAAATAATAACGGAATATTGTTGCTTATATTCTATATTAATACTAAAATACTACAAACTATAGAAATAAATATATAATTATCATAATAAAATACCGATATTCCGTTTTTAAATTATCTATACAATTTACTAGTATTTCTAAACAAAATATCGATGTTCTTATATACTATATCGAAATAAATATATATTTATCAAAATAAAACATTGATAATCCATTTTTAATTATCCTATCAAATTTTCTAGTCTTTTTGCCCGGCAGAATTGAGACGAAATAAATCGGACCATTTTTAGTACTAATTCCGAAAATTTAGTACTAATTAGGTACTAATTCGTGTATGAGTTTCAACTCAAAATTCCAAAAGTGCCGGGCTGGCATGTCCCTGGCCCAGCAGAATTGAACACGTAATAAGTCGCGATCTTTTTGGGCAATAATTTTGAACTAATTAGGTACTAATTCGTGTAAAATGCGAAAAGTGCCGGACTGGCATGTCCCTGGCCCAGCAGAATTGAACATGTAATAAGTCGCGATCTTCTTGGGCAATAATTTTGAACTAATTAGGTACTAATTCGTGTAAAATGCGAGAAGTGCCGGACTGGCATGTCCCTGGCCCGTTATAATCGAACACGAAATAAATCGGACCATTTTTAGTCCTAATTCTGAAAATTTAGTACTAATTATGTACTAATTCATGTATGAGTTTCAACTCAAAATTCGAAAAGTGCCGGGCTGGCATGTCCCTGGCCCAGCAGAATTGAACACG
>NW_027106669.1:973-4054 GCF_000696795.3 Halyomorpha halys
AGTTTCAACTCAAAATTCGAAAAGTGCCGGGCTGGCATGTCCCTGGCCCAGCAGAATTGAACACGTAATAAGTCGCGATCTTTTTGGGTACTAATTCTGAAAATTTAGTACTAATTAAGTATTAATTCGGGTATAAGTTTCAACTCGAAATTCGAAAAGTACCGGGCTGGAATGTCCCTGGCCCAGCAGAATTGAACACGTAATAAGTCGCGATCTTTTTGGGCAATAATTTAGAAAATTTAGTACTAATTAAGTATTAATTCGTGTATAAGTTTCAAGTCGAAATTCGAAAAGTGCCGGGCTGGCATGTCTCTTGCCCGGCAGAATAGAACACGTAATAAGTCGCGATCTTATTAATTTGAACTGGTAAAACATAAAGACCTTTATCTTCAAATCCCTTGGATGAATTTAAACCAGGGACTTTGAACTTGTATAATCCCTAATACATAAACAAACTGAGAGATAAATAGATCTATTACTAAATAGGACTTTTTGATCTCTCTTATATTTTAATTCTTTTGATTTCGAACCATAATAATTTCTATTTTAGCTTCCTTGGCGGATATCGACAAAGCAACATTTAATTTCCTAATGTTTGAATTTTGAACAGGTTATACCTAAAACTAATAAATTACATATAGTAGTAGGATAAGCGACGTCTTTATTAGCAGTTATTAGATGTAAACTTAGTTAATAGATGTAATGTTAAAAATGTAAAAATAGTCGTGTTAATTATTTTCAATTTCCTTTTACCTGCTTTATTCACTGCAACCTTTCCAGCTGTTACATAACCTTCATCAATCCAATGGAATACTTACGTTATAGACCCGGAATTTTAATTTTAATCAAAAATATAACATGATACAAAAGATTAGCAAATCTGGTAATTCTATTAGCTGATAATAATAACGTCACATATCCTACTACCATGTGTAATGAACTAGTGGTTCAAAGTTTCTTTGCTTCCACCGGAAAAATTAACAGATAAGAGAGGATTAACTAGCCCTATATCAGTGTTTATGTTTTACCAGTTCAAATTATTTACATTAAAAGATTAAGAATTGAGGGGATTAAGGTTCAAAATGACCAATATGGCAGTGATCGAAAGGAATAAGACCCTCGTAATAGAAGAGGGGCGAATAAAATTCACAATGACGGTCGGGCACACTCAGCCTCTAGCTAACAAAATGGCGGTGAACGAGAAAAAGACGATAGCAAGACCCTCGTAATAAAATTATGGCGAAAAAAAATGAAAATGGCGGTCAGGCACATTCAGCTTCTACCAAACCCGTCAGCCTCTCAAAAAGCAGGAAAACCAAAAGGCCGAAGGGAGGTTATTGTTTATAAAGTGGTTACCTTGCCCATTGATGGGTGGTGGGGTGAACAAAATAAAAATAAAATGGCGTCCAGGCACCCTTAGCCCCTAGGAAAATACACAAATATTTGAAACATCAGAAAAATAAAATGGTGACCGTTCACACTCAGGCCCCATCAAAACCTCAGGGCTCCTAAACCGTGGTAAAAACAAAACAGCGATCGGGCACACTCATCCACTTCCTAAAGCCTAAGTATCTTAAGTCGCAAAGAATAAGAAATGACGGCCGGGTACACTCAGCCTCTGCCAAAGCCGTAAGCCTCTCAAACAACACAAAAAACAAAATAGGGGTCGGGCACACTCAGCCTCTTCCAAATCTGTAAGTCTCTTAAACAAGGGAAAAATGGCGGCAAGGCACACTCAGCCCCTGGTTTTAGTGTAAAAGTGGGTACCTGATCTATCAATGGGTGGTGGGGTTAACGCGAGACCCTCATAATACAATGGTGGCGATCAAAAACAAAATGGCGGTCGGGAACACTCAGCCTCTGCAAAACCTATGAGTCTCTCAAACAGGGGAGAAAATAGCGGCCGGGCACACTCAGGTCCTGGTTGCAATATAAAAGTGGGTACCTGATCAATCAATGGGTGGTAGGGATAACGCAAGACCCTCATAATACAATGGTGGCGATCAAAAACAAAATGGCGGCCGGATACCTCTGCCAAATCGGTAAGTCTCTCAAACAGGGGGGAAATGGGGGCCGGGCACACTCAGGCTCTGGTTGCAGTATAAAAGTGGGTACCTGTTCCATCAATGGGTGGTGGGGATAACGCGATACCCTCGTAATACAATGGTCTTTCCAAAACAAAATAGTGCCTGGGTACACTCAGCCTCTGCCAAACACGTAAGTCTATAAAACAGCATAACAACAAAATGGCGGTGCGGGCACGTGATCATAAGGCAGCAATCGGAAGCTAATATTTGGTCAGGTGACCCATGGCGGGGGATTTAAAGTTAGCTCGACATAACCTTAACCAATCACGTAATTCGTCACATGGCCACACCCTCTTTTAAGTCACGTGACTTAGTTGTCCCAGGCCATATTGTTCGTATAATCGTGTATAATAAACAATGTACTTTGAACTGGTTAATCCTATAACGTATACGATGATATGTTATCTTTTAATCCATTCGATGATTGAAAACAAGGGACTCTGAACTTGTATGATCCCTAAAAAGTAAACAAATCGGGTGGTTAATAGGCTTGTACATATGAATTCTTTCTCAGTCTTCGTTCCAGCGTGCTTTATTAAACACCTCCTCCGAAAACGTGTAAGTCAATTTATTTAAATTTCTTGAAGTGATCTCCTTTCTTTTTTCTTCTGTATAAATTTTTTTTCTTAGTTTAATATCATAAAAGGTTTTTTGACTATGGATTTTTTTTATTTTTCCTTATTTGATATTTTTAAGAGTTATAATCTGTTGTATTTTATTTTTTATATGTTACCAGTGTTCGAAACATAATATACCTTTAAATTTTATGAAGATATTAAAAAATAAATATCCTATTTTATGCTTTAGTTAAAAAAAAAAAATAATACGACAATTCTTACATTTTTAACATTTGGCAATTCTATTAGCTAATAATAATGAAGTTACATATCCTACTCCTATAAATAATTTATTAGTGGTTCAAAGTTTCTTCACTTCGACCGAAAGATTTAACTGATGAAGATGATAATCGAGACCAATATCGGTGTTTATGTTT
>NW_027106669.1:4931-6841 GCF_000696795.3 Halyomorpha halys
TCATGTGATCAATATAGTGGTGAAGGAACAGAAAAGGATCGCCAGACCCTACATAGTAACAGATCTATTTATCTCTGTTTGTTTATGTTTTAGGGTTTATATAAGTTCAAAGTCCCTTGTTTACATTCATCCAAGGGATTAGAAGATAAAGGTCTACATATCAGTGTTTATATTTTAGGTATAACCAGTTCCAATTATTCACATTGTTTACACTAAAATATTAAAAAAAGAGGGAATCAGGTTCAAAGTCGAATTATTAAAAGATGAGAGAGATTAAAAAGTCCAACTTAGTAACAGATCTATTTATCTCTAAGTTTTTTTATGCCGAGAATCGCAATAAAATGGTAACGAACGAAAAGAAAAGGACCGCGACACACTTGAAAACAAAAATGGCGGCTAAGGAAAAGAAGAAGATCGCAAGACCCTCATAATAAAATGGTCATGAGGAAAATAAAAAATGGCGGTCGTGCGCACTCAGGCTCCACCAAACCCGTAAGTCTCTCAAACAGTATAAAAGCAAAATGGCGGCCGTGTACACTATGGGACTTCTAAAACCCTCAATCTCTCAAGTGGTAAGAAAAAACAGAAAATGGCGAACGGAGGTTATAATATATGAAGTGGTTACCTTCGATGGGTGGTGGGGGTAAACAAAAGGAAAATAAAATGACGTCCGGTCACACGTAGTCCCTTTCAAACCTCAAGTGTGAGCCCATCTTCGATGAGTGGTGGGGATGAAGAAACGAAGTACAAAATACTGGCGATAATTAGTGGTCACGTGACGAATAGGAGCGTTGCACAGTAGTTACGTTACTCATCACGTGAGTGGTTACGGTTATGTCGAGCTAAATTTGAATTTACCCCCCCCCCCACAATGGATCACGTGACTGATCACGTGAGTGGTTAAGGTTAGGTCGAAGTAAAAAAAATTAAATTCAAATCTCCCGCAAAGGTCACGTTACCAGTGGTCAGTAAGATTAAGTCGAGCTAAATACGAATTTTTCCTCCCACCCCCATGGGTCACGTGACTGATCACGTGAGTGGTTAAGGTTATGTCGAATGAAATCTGAATTTAAATCTCCCACCAGGGGTCACGTGACCAATCACCCAGTTAAGGTAGGGTCGAGGCTAGTTAGTTAGGTAGGTAGGCTCATTAGTTACATAGTCAAATTCCGATACATCAGCAACTGCAAACTCAGCACATCTGAATAGATAAATACCCCCACAGATTGGCCATATCAAGCTGTTCTGTTCCGCATTCAGTCTCGATGCTATATTCATGTTAGTTCTCATTCTTAGTCTATCCTTAAGTTATTATAGATATTTTGTACGTCTAATTATTGTAATCATTTATTTGCAATAAATCACTTTTTAAAAAGTGTCTGCTGGACTTTAATCATTTAACTATTGACACTAGCCCAGAATCGGCTTATTATACCTACTCTTACCTACATTACACAACAGATAAATTAAATATCTTCATAAGTATGACATTTATCTATCACTTATTGATTGATTTACCTCAACTTTTATAGATGGAAGATGACCTATGTATGATAACAGCTCAGGATCAAGTTCCACACAACCTGATGTATTACTCCCCTACAAAAAGAAATTTATGACAACATTTAAAAGTCGTTAGATACAAACTTTCAATTAATGGTAAAATAAGGGTTAATGTTAGTCCTATAATTTGAATATTATAAAGTCTAATAGAAAATTATGATTAAAATTATTATACCTTTCTACTATATAATGATTACCACTAATTACAACAACAATTTTCAAAAGATAAATTTCTATGATTATAGTTATATATATACGATGATATGTTATCTTTTAATCCATTCGATGATTGAAAACAAGGGACTCTGAACTTGTATGATCCCTAAAAAGTAAACAAATCGGGTGGT
>NW_027106669.1:10066-10420 GCF_000696795.3 Halyomorpha halys
CGCGCTACCCGTCGATTTTTCTCCCGCTCGATACGCTCCCTGGTTTTCCCCCATAATCGTCGCATAACCATCCCATGTCTAATAACCTCGCCCTCCGCATCCGCTGTGTCCGTGAAGATTCTCCGTCGCCCTTGGAGGCCAAAGAGGACTTCGAATGGCGGGAACCCCGTGGTTGAATGAATTGAGTGGTTATAAGCGGCCACCGCTCGAATCATCGCCACATCCGGTTCTAGCCCTTTATCCACGTGATAAACCCTCGTCGCTCAAAGTGCTATGCAGCCTTTCCACGCCCCCTCGACTCTTTGGGTGACCGGGAATGTTGATGTGCCATTCCACACCTAGGGTCTTCATTTC
>NW_027106669.1:13035-13860 GCF_000696795.3 Halyomorpha halys
GAAGTCTCTCCTTCTCCTGGCGTCCATTCACGCAAGAATTGCCTCACGTCCCCTGCCGTTTCCCCCTGTTCTTCATCCACCGCGTTAATAACGATAGCACGAGAGAGCCAGTCTGCCACCACGTTCTCCTTACCCGGTTTATACAAGATTTCCATGTTAAATTGGCTAAGGACCTCTTTCCAGCGGGTGACACGCGCCGACGATTCTTTTAGTTTTCCCACCCACTGGAGGAGGCCGGTGGTCCGTGTGGACTTTAAACCTCCTCCCGAAAACGTAGGGTCTGAAGTGTTCTACCGCCCAGACGATTCCTAGCAATTCCCGTTCGAGAGCGCTGTATCGGGATTCCGCGTCCGTTAGCCTCCTGCTTCCATACGCCACCGGACGATCTCCTCTCTCACTGTCTTGGGACAGCACTGCCCCTAATGCGTATTCACTGGCATCGGTCGTGATCGTGAAGGACTTGTTAAAATCCGGGAAGCCTAGTACCGATTCCTGCAGTAGCCTCATGATGCATTTTCTAATATTGGTTTCCATGGCCGGTGTCACCTCTACCCTACTGCCTTTCTTAAAAAGATTATTTAGAGGGACCAAATGTTCGGCCATTTCCAGTACAAATCTTCTGTAGTAATTAAGGGCCCCTAATAGCCGCCTAATACCTTTCACATCCCTGGGTACCGCTATATTCGGGAGTGCCTCTACTTTGCCCGCGTCCGGTTTAACCCCCATACTCGAAATCGTATATCCCAGAAAACTAATTTGCTCCCGTCCCAACAACGACTTCTCCTCGGATAGCTTGAGGCCAAATTGCCTAATTCTTTGGAACAC
>NW_027106669.1:13910-22418 GCF_000696795.3 Halyomorpha halys
CACACTCACGGTTGCTGATAATAGACTGCTTTATTCTATCAGTAATCCTACATTTATAGATCCTCGAGTTGTTGACAGAGGGAGTTAGATATTAAGATTTATACTACACAGTCTGTAAACATAACTCCCCCCTGCCAGTTTACGAACAATTCCTCGTAAACTCAAAAACAAAACAGATAAAAAGACATCATCCGAAAGATATTTCCAATAGAACAAAATGATAAACATACACAGTCAAATTAAAATATTAGTAGCAATAAGAAACATTACAAACAAAAACTTGTATTTCTGAAACATTACAAACAAAAACTTGTATATCTACTTGTCCATTCTATTTACACAACTCCTTGTTTATCACTTGCACTATGCACTGTAACTTCCCCCAACTAATCATACACCATTTCGGTAGCTATGTACATCGTATTGAAATTACACAAATAAATGAAATATATACAACAATAGCAAAAAAAAAATAAAACTTATGATTCTGGTTTGTCGAGGAGGCATCCCAGGTGTCTACAAAGTTGAACTGTCCGCTTTTTCTTTGGTTCCTGTAGATTTTCGATAGTAACCACATTGTGTTCTCTAATCGTAACCACCCGGAATGGACCCTCATAGCGTAGGAATTCTTTCCCCCGGTTAGACCCCAATCTCCGGTACACAATCGTTCCGATTTTTACGTCCCCCATCACGTCCCGGAGATTCGAATTCTCCCGCTCGATACGCTCTCTGGTTTTACCCCATAATCTTCGCATAACCATCCCATGACTGATGACCTCACCCTCCGCATCCGCTGTGTCCGTGAAGTTTCTCCGTCGCCCTTGGAGGCCAAAGAGGACTTCAAATGGCGAGAACCCCGTGGTTGAATGAATAGAGTGATTATACGCGGCCACCACTCGAATCATCGCCTCATCCGGTTCTAGCCCTTTATCCATGTGATAAACCCGCAAATGGTCGCTCAAGGTGCTATGCAGCCTTTCCACGCCCCCTCGACTCTTTGGGTGACCGGGAGTGTTGATGTGCCATTCCACACCTAGGGTCTTCATTTCCTCCCTTATCGCGGCATTGTCGAATTCTCGCTCCCCGTCAGACGATATTCGGTCCGGGACGCCCCCTCGACTCTTTGGGTGACCCAGATGGTATTAATAGAGCTCTGGCCATATCTAGAGTACTCAACCTTCATCATTCCGGATGTCCTCGTTTTCCACACGATCTGATGTTTCTTGTTGACAATTTCCTCTACTTCCTCCATTTCAGATGGCCTTCCCCCGGTAGAGCTTTCGTCTCCCGATGTCTGATGTTCCTCTGCTTGGGTCTGGGTATTCGAAGTCTCTCCTTCTCCTGGCGTCCATTCACGCAGGAATTGCCTCACGTCCCCTGCCGTTTCCCCCTGTTCCTCATCCACCGCGTTAATAACAATAGCGCGAGAGAGCCAGTCTGCCACTACGTTCTCCTTACCCGGTTTATACACGATTTCCATGTTAAATTGGCTTAGGAGCTGTTTCCAGCGGGTGACGCGCGCCGACGATTCTTTTAGTTTTCCCACCCACTGGAGGGGCCGGTGGTCCGTGTGGACTTTAAACCTCCTCCCGAAAACGTAGGGTCTGAGGTGTTCTACCGCCCAGGCAGTTCCTAGCAATTCCCGTTCGAGAGCGCTGTATCGCGATTCCGCGTCCGTTAGCCTCCTGCTTCCGTACGCCACCAGACATTCTCCTCTCTCACTGTCTTGGGACAGCACTGCCCCTAATGCGTATTCACTGGCATTGGTTGTGATTGTGAAGGACTTGTTAAAATCCGGGAAAGCTATTACCGGTTCCTGCTGTAACCTCATGATGCATTTTCTAATATTACTTTCCATGGCCGGTGTCACCACTACCCTACTGCCTTTCTTCAAAAGATTATTTAGAGGGACCAAATGTTCGGCCATTTCCGGTACGAATCTTCTATAGTAATTAAGGGCCCCTAATAGCCGCCTAATACCTTTCACATCCCTGGGACCGCTATATTCTGGAGTGCCTCTACTTTGCCCGCGTCCGGTTTAACCCCCATACTCGAAATCGTATGCCCCAGAAAACTAATTTGCTCCCGTCCCAACAACGACTTCTCCTCGGATAGCTTGAGGCCGAATTGCCTAATTCTTTGAAAGACCGTTCTTAAATGATCCTGATGATCGCGCTCATTTTTGCTGAAGACGATCAGGTCGTCCACGTATATCTGACACATGGCTTCGTCTATACCACGGAGAAACTCATCCATTAACCGTTGGAACGTGATCGGGGCGTTCTTTAGTCCAAAAGGCATCCTAGTAAATTCATAGTGCCCCCGTTCGAATGAAAATGCCGTCTTTGCCTGGTCTTTGAGATGCATTTTAATCTGATGGTACCCCGCCTTCAGATCGAGGGTGCTGAAGATGGTTGATCCCCCGAGTCTATCCAGGATGTCCTCTAAACGGGGAATGGGGTACCGTTCGTCTACCGTGTTCTCATTCAACTTCCGGTAGTCAATCACAACCCGATATTTTTCCTTACTATCTCCCGGTGTTGCTTTTTTCTTAACCGCCCACAAGGGACTATTATAGGGTGACGTACTGTTAACGATTATGCCCTGTTTTCTCAAACTCACCAAGTCTTCCCTTATATGTTCCCGTAACGCCTGTGGATACCGCCGTTCCTTCACATATGTTATTTTCTCTTGCTTTAAAGGTATTTCGTGCACCGTCTCTCCCGTTGCGCCCAGCACATCGCCGTCCTTAAAAAAAATGTCCGAATATTCGCGCATGAATCTAGTTCTCCAATCCTCTTCCCTGTTAATCGCTCCCACCCTCATGCTCTTATCCCTTTCTAGGCCCTGAAATTCGAATTGCTTTTTCCCAATTTTTATGTTCCAGCGCCCCGCTTTGTTCTTAATCTGCGCTCCCGTCTTTCCCAGTAGATCACACCCTAAAATTACTTTATACTATCTCGGCATTTTATTTAGTACATGAACTGTAAGCTTGTGTCTCCTTACCCCCCATCTACTTAACCCCATCCTCGACTCTCCTAACACGCTACAGGGTCCACCCAAGGTGATTAATTTGCAACTACATACCTGTACCTGGGGTGTCTCCTCTTGGCCACTCCATCTTCTCAACGCCTCTTGGCTCAGGATGGTGTTCGAGCTCCCACTGTCGATGAGACATCTCGCTCCTCCCACGCTGATGATAGGCAGGCCGCCCTGCTTCCCCTTGACGCTGTAGTTCACTAATATGCGGCCGCCTCTCCGCTGATACTCTCCTCACATGTCGACCTCGCTTCTCCTCCTCTCAGACGCCCGCCTCCATCTGTCTGGGATCTCTCCGTGTGTCCACCCGTCTAGTATGCCCTTCCTCCAACTCGAGACGAAGATTTTTCACTATCGTCTTCCTATGCTACATTTTGTTAATCTTCCTCTCTTAGCGTCCATTCTCGTAGAAACTGTCCTACTCCGGACGGTTCTCCGTTGTCTTCTTCCAATGCGTTCACAGTTATGGCTCGAGATAACCAATCAGCAACCACATTTTCTTTGCCTGGTTTATATATTATTTCCATATTGCACTGTCCCAATAACTCCTTCCAACGCGTAATTCTGGCCGAAGACACCTTCAACTTTCCCACCCATTGCAGGGGCCTATGGTCATTGTGTACTTTAAACATTCTTCACGCACTAACACATAGTCTAAAGTGGTTAACAACCCACGCAATTCCGAAGAGCTCACATTCCAGCGCACTGTATCTGGTTTCCGTCTCCGTCAGGCGTCTACTAGCGTATGTACAGGGTGATCTCATTCTTCACACTCCTGAGACAACACCGCACCCAGCCCGTATTCAGTGGTGTCTGCGATATTGAATTGCCGAGTGAATTCCGGGAATGTAAGCACTGGCTCCTCCTGCAGATACTCCCTGCACCGCCAGATATTGTCTTCTACCATCGGAGTGATGATTACCTTCCTACCTTTCTTGAGTAGTTGGGTGGGACGAAGTATTCCGCCATTTATGGTACAAATCTTCTGTAATAATTCCAGTTCCCATCAATCTCCGAACTTCTTTCACATCTCTAGCCACTACCATATTCATTGTAGCTGCTACTTTATCGGCGTCGGGTTTAACTCCTTCCCTCGAAATTATGTGTCCCAAAAAATGTAATTGTTCCTTCCCCAACAACGATTTCTCTCCAGATAGTTTGAGCCCAAATTTATATCCAATATTATATAACGTTAGATAATTCAGCAGTGTGCGGTCGCCCCTCAGCTGACAACCACTTTAGATGTGTCTCGTCTTCCCCTCTCCAGTCCCTCTCCTCCATTCTCCTCTGTTCCCTCGTTTCCATCCTCTTGTTTCCACCTTGTCCCCTTGACTACCTCGGTTCCGTGGCTCCTGGACTTCTTCTTCGGTCTCTGATACTCCCGGTGCTTCCGTAGATTCATCTGAAGATTTACTCAACCTACGGTGGCTTCTCCGTATCTGTTAGGCGTTGATCTCTATTGGTTCGCCCCGGCCCACATCTCTTCTTTGGTACATATATGGGCACTGTTTGGTAAGTGCCCCTAAATTCCCAATCTTTACACAACCATGACGCTTGCGGTCCTCCCGCCGACTATTATTTCTGGGTTTAGCAAGGCTTCTTCTATTTTCTTGGTTGATAGCTCTCTCTCTCTTCAACTATCTCCGTGTTCTCTCCTCCTCCAAGGGTTGGGCATGTTTCTTGGCCATTGATGTTCTATCCGGGTCCATCCAGGCCTTTCTACTTCCTTTCGGGCCTCCAGCTCTCTAGCGCTTGTATCCATAAGGTCTTGAGGACATTCCACAAATGAGCGCTCTCTCGGAAATCTCTCCTTCTTCCCTAGCGCTTTTGCCAATTAAACCTTTAAAGTCATGAATAGGAATTGCATTCGATCTTGTACTTGAATTGTTTCTATCATCTCGCCGAGTTTATCTGCAATTCTGTTGCAGCGTGCCAGGAGTTCCGCGGAATACTGCCCACTAGACTGTTTCGATTTATCTCTTCGATCATCATAAATATATCTTCTTCTAAATTAAAAAAAATGGAAGCTAAACTGGAAACCAATGATAAAAATTTTGTTGAATATTACTCCGGTATCTAAAGTTCCTGGGTTTCGGCACCACTTAAGTATTGGCGAAAGTAAAATGTTAAAAAAGTGAAGAAGGGATAAAATCTGACGCGCTTGGACTGCTGTAAAATACTTTATTGGGTTCGGTACATCTCTTTATATACATTCGATCATCTAATCCCCTCAGTCAGCTGACATCGAAATAATAGATGACTTTGACCGTAACTTATATATATTCGCATATATATTTTTTTTGGAAGTTATGTTTAATAAGTTAATAAATTCCTTCCATTACCTCTAACATATTTTGAAAATGAGATTTAAGTGATTCTTACCTCTTCAAGAAGGTTACGAATAAATCGATGTCTCGTTAGTAGGTGTTTTGCTGTCAGATTTTTTGTTTTTTTTGTTTTTGTTTTATTTCGTTATTTTTGAATTAATGTTTAGGTTTAAAGATGTATTTAATGCTATTTAAAAACATTATTTTCCTCAGTTCCTTTATTTTCGTTCATACGAATGATGTTTCAAATTGTGCATTTATTCAGCAATATGTTACCAATGAACAATTGCAAAAGTGTTTGAAAAACATTGAAAATAAATATCCTCATCTTTCTAAAGTGTATTCTATAGGACGCTCTGTTAATGGGCAAGATTTGTCTGTGATAAGTATCAGTGAAAATGTTCATTCTCATAAATTAGGGAAACCTTTGTTTAAATATGTCGCTAATATTCATGGAGATGAAGCACTTGGTAGACAGCTACTTCTAAAGTTAGCTGAATACCTTTTGGAAGAATATCATCACAATGATAGGATAGGTAATCTGTTGAACAGGACAGAAATACATTTGCTTCCTTCTATAAATCCTGATGGATTTAACAATTCTGTGGTAAGTATCTTTCATCTATTGATATAATGCCTTTTAACTACTGTTATTTGTTCTTTTACCAAATTATTTTTGAAGTTCATGAGCTTATATCAGTAATTTTGATACTCCAAGATTACATATGAATAAGAAAAGTTTTTCATTGTTAGTACTTCTCAAATTTGTATAGAAATCAGCTGTTTTGAAGGTCTTACTGATCACATTGAATCCTGAACATCGCCCTTTGTGTCCGATAACCCCTACTATTTTGTATATGCTGCATTAGTAGTGTTTTTTTGGTTAAAATCGGTAACATAGGTTGTGAAAGATATGAATCATTAATCATTGTACTATAACAATTCGGTTTAATGTTGGAACAACAAATTGTATATTTATAATCTCATTTGTCATTTTTATGTTTATGAAACTTATAGCAGTATATTTGTAAACTCTTGTGCCTATGTTTGTTGTTGAGATAAAAGAATATAAGTTTGTTTATCTTATTTGAATAAAATTCAACACCATTTATGGTTAATCTCCAGTGAAAAAGTCCATGTAAGATTTTCTTACATTAATTTATATCTTAAACAAGTATAAGCTGAGATCTATTTGAAATTAAGTATATGTTGAAACCATTAATAATACCAAAAACATGATTAGCACTTCTTGGTGGCATTATTTACAAAACAATTGTCAATAATGTGTGTTGAAGAGAAACAAACCTCAACAGTGTCTTTTACTATTTATATTAGATTGATAACACTAAACATTCAGTTTTTAATACGAACACTAAACCTCATATAATTTCAAGGAAACTACATTAACATGATTTGGGGATTTACATTATAAATAAATTATTGAGGTTAATACAATTTCTGGACTCAATTCTCTTCATCACTAATCTATTCTAATATAGTTGACAAACCCTTAACATTATTCAGGGTTATGTGGAGTGTGAAAAAAGTTAGTTTTCATTACATCCCCACATCCAAAAATTTAAATCACCACTTTTTTCAACCTTAATATAATAACTGGAAGATAAGAATGGATTGCGAAAATGTAAGTATTTCAATGCAAAGTTAAAAGAAAAATTATTTTCTTAATACAATTATAGATTTATTTTTTAATACAAAACCCTTGACCATCCTTTCCATAAATTATAATATTACATATTAAACTACTGTGATTTGGGGTTTTATATTACTAATAAATTATTGAAGTTAATAGATCAATTCTCATCCCCATGTTCGATAATATGAATGACTACGATCATGTTAGCCGTAATATTAATAGGAAGATAAAAAAGAAATCGTTATTATTTGGGTGTTTCTTTGCAATTTCCCAAAATGTGTTGAAAAAAAAATTTATGATGAGGTGTATTTAGTTGACCGTAGATTACTGATTAGAGAAGATGGTCGGGGGAGGGGGGGGGGTGCGGTTAGCAAAGGAACAACATAAATAAACAAAAAAATATTTATTTATGCTGACGTTTCGACCTGATTTTCAGGTCATCATCAGGGCTGTAAAAAAACAAAAATACAACAACCATCATTTAGAGAGAAAAAATCCAGGCTACATTGTTATAAATTGCAGGAAAAGCCGCAAGAGTGCAGGTCAGCAAAAGAGGTTATATAAACAGAAATCTAAAGGTCAAAAGATCATAGAGATAAAATAGTCAATGTGAGAGTAAAAGAGAAAAAAAGAAAAAAATACTAACATAAAGAGGTGTAAATTGTAAAATAATGAGAGCCCAAAAAGTAATAAAATGTATCAATATATAAAGGGTGTGTAAAACCGGATATATTAATGGGGAGTATGTAAAAAGAATGTTATAGAAAATAAGAAGAAATATGGAGAATAGGAAATGAAGAAATAAGAGATAAGATAAGAGAAAAAAAAATAACTTACAGTTGTACGCAGAGATCTCAGCTAAACTGTTTGAAATTGCAGGAATAGTCGTTAGAGTGCAGGTCAACAAAAACGTTAGCCAAACGGAAATCCAACAGTCAAAAAACTAACGTTGGTTAACCATGATATGCGACTGCTATCCGAAAGTTTACCTGAGATCTCTGCCTACAACTGTTAGTTATTTTTTTCTCTCTTATCTTATTTCTTCATTTTCTATTCTCCATATTTCTTCTTACTTTCTATAACATCGTTTTTACATACTCCCTGTTGATATATCCGATTTTACACACCCTTTATATATTGATACATTTTATTAATTTTTGGGCTCTCATTATTTTACAATTTCGACCTTTTTATGTTAGTTTTTTTTTTCTTTTTTACTCTCACATTGACTATTTTATCTCTACAATCTTTTGACCTTTAGATTTCTGTTTATGTAACGTCTTTTGCCGACCTGCACTCTAGCGGCTTTTCCTGCAATTTATAATAATGTAGCCTGGATTCTCCTCCTATAATCTTACTCTCGCATTTCTTACTTTCTTCATTTCCCTGTTCTTTTCTAATTTCTTTAATTAATTCTGTATAAATTCTTTCCACTGTATCATTAATTTGTTGCTAACATTTATATGTATATAAATAATAATATAATCA
>NW_027106669.1:24758-45802 GCF_000696795.3 Halyomorpha halys
CGATCCAAGTTAAAGTTATATATATTTTATTTTTATTTACATAATTTATTTTTTCTCTCTAAATGATGGTTGTTGTCTTTTTGTTTTTATAGCCCTGATGAAGACCTGAAAATCAGGTCGAAATGTCGGCATAAATAAATATTCTTTTGTTTATTTATGTTGTTCCTTTGCTGACCACACCCCCCGACCATCTTCTCCAATCAAAAAAATTTATGAAAGTGATCAAGTTTGTTCAGTTTTGATATTAGTCAACTCCGTAATGTTTTGGACACATTCAGCTACCCTCAGGATTTGATTTAGGGCATTATTAGGGATGTGACTGTTGTGTGGGTTCGATTTCCACCTGAGGCAGTTAACATTCATTTTTTGGCGGTCCCGAGGAATGAATCTTGACACTCCCACCTTGGTTAGTACGCTCCGGCAACTTAGGTAGCCGTCAGGAATTGGCAAAAAGGACCATTAGGCCCACTTGCCGGACTTGTTCCCCCCACCTAATACCAGTATATACCAGTACCAGTAGGGCATTATTGGTGAGGCATTTGGACAGCTGGTTTTTGGGCAGAGCTCTTTTGAAGTGTGCTGAAATGAAGCAGTTTTGAAAATTTATTATCTTTATTGTATTCTTGTTGTTATGATAATTACTTTTCATAATGTTATAATCTTAATATCGTATTAACGATGGCTTATGTATCAAGTGTTACTGTTGGCTAATAAATATGTACCATTAATGAAACTCACTTATTTAATTACATTTTTTGCATTTATGCTGTTATATAAGAGATAGTTGGTTTTTGTGATTTTTAGTTACTGTTATTTTACCTACCTACCATCTCATTGTGAGTTTTTGTTTTTTAATGTTTTTTTTTTCTCTAATTTTATTATTGGTGTTCCTCTTTGAATGAAATATCTTTAGCAATATTAATTTGTTTTACCTATTTTAATAAAATTTATTTATTGTTGATCTGAGGAACATATATAGTGAACTGAAAGCTCTACATTTAATTTGCTGTATGAGATTATGGATAAAAGGCTCTACTTCATAAATGTTGCATACCGATAACTGTTGTACCTACATCACACCGATCACCCTATACATTGATGCTGATAGTAACCTAGTTCTCCAAACTTCATTTATACGTGTTCATTAATAATATCCATTAAATACAAGATATCATGTAAAAACAGACACAGATTTCATAGATTTTTAATATTAATGGGAGTATATATTTTTTATGACAAATAAAAACAGGATTGAAGGTTTTTTAATTTATTTGATAGTATGAATGAATGTATAAGTGAGGATACACCCACATCCACATTGGAGTGATACTTGTGAACTAGTAGGTGTTATTGGAAGCACTCAGGTACTATTTGCATTTGACATACTATGTGATCTTAGCTCACCCACCATCCGTACGTTGCACTTATGAAATAAAATATTGTCTGCTTTATGCTATTTTTGGTGAATAGCATATTAGATTATGAACCTTACTCTAAAATTTGTTTCTTGGCTATATCTATTAAAGTTTAGCAAAATTTAGAAACCTTTTAATTAATAATTTTGTTTCAATTAATTAATTTTGATCTTGAAAACACTAAAACATAACTCACTAATTATATATTGGAAATACTTTTCAAGATCTTTCAGTATGTTGCTAAGGTAAACTTTTGTATTATTATTTTATTGTATTACCTTAAAATATCTTAACCTATAAAAAAGAGTACATATATGTCTTCTAAATTTTTTTTATATGGAAATCTTGTGTTTCCTCATGATTGTAAAATTTCCTCCTGGAGGCATTGATGAGAATAAATTCAGTCAAGATTTAAAAGATGAAGATATCGATATCTTCCAAGAAATTGAAACTCTTAACTATTCTATCTCCTTGGGATCCAGGGGGAGGAGATTTAAGGTCTTGTATCTGTGTCTTGTAATGTGTCCCATTACTTTCTCTTATCAATGTCCATGCTTACATATGGCACAGGGACCTTGATACAAGTTGGTGTTGTTGATATTTAAGTAGCAAAGGCTATCCTCAGAACAGTTATTACAGATAATTAGTAATCAGTTACAGTATTTTATTATTTCTTTTGAGACAAAAGAAATAAACATATCGCTAACAACACTAAACAATAACAATGATTTATTGTTAATAGAGATATTCTATTGTTCTATTTTAAACATATAGGTTATTTGAACTTGCACCAAGTTTCAGATATTTTAATTTTTTAAGGTAACACATACAAAGATAAACAATATTAAAATTTAATTACTAGTGTATAGTTTGTTTATTTTGCTGTGCCAATCCTTGAATACTGTAGTTTGTTTATTTTGCTGTGCCAATCCTTGAATACTGAATTTCTTTTTAAAATAAAACTTGCTTCAACAAAATAATCATAATTTGCATCCAATATCCTGATTATCATTGGACAGTGTTCATGAAATGATCCTTTATGTGTTGCTTTTGCAGCCAGAAACATTCTTTGACCTAGCTTCTAGACGTCCTTTTATTTTTTATTAATTTTTTTTTTTTACATTATCATAAATAATTTATGATTTAAAAATATTCTTGAAATTTTTTTAAACTATTTTGGAATGATCTCATTGGTACTTAAATTTAATTGTTAATAATTTTATCAACAATTGAATTTATCTATTTCCTGTTACATCCATAGTAAATATTGATGTAAATGCGGTGAATTTACACAAATAAATCTACTAATAGCCAGTATTAGTAAGTTATTTTTCATTACCTTTTTTTTTTTCCAATTATTTAGTTATAATAGAAAAAAATTATAATGATCTTTTAAGAATAGAAGCCGATGGTTTTGTTCTATGTTAAATTATAAAAATTTTCCTAAACTATTTCCAGCTTTATTAGGTAAATTAAAGCTGCCAATTCGCTCTCATTCAAGGATTAAGAAGCCCCTAATGGCAACTTTTCATTGGATTCCAGCCTTATTAATTTTATTTAAAAAAATTCCTGAACAACTTGTGATGACTTGGATAGATAGTAGCTAGAGTTATTGAATAATGTAAGACATATAATACTATCTCCTCCAATGGAATGCTATTAATATTTCCTCAGCATTGATATATATTAATTGCAGCGATTAACCCAGAGCCAATAATGATTTAACTACATAAATATCTTCAGAACTGTTAGTTTTGTTTCTAGAACAGACATACAGATTAAAGGATTTGAATAAAATCCAGTTAGCTTTCATTTCATTCTATTAGATTATATTTAGGATCTGTGGTTCTTATAAAAAGATATAACCAAAAATATTGATAAGATGATTTTTGAGAAATAAATTTAAAAACCATTCAAGTTCTATTTTTTAAATTTACAATAATTTCTTTGTGTTCTGTACAATTGGTTAGCTTTTGTATTTAATTATTTTATCAGAATTTAATGAAAATTTCAAAATTAGAGATTAATAGTTTTTTTAATAGTATTTTGTAAATTAATGATCAGATTTTGCTGAGACAGGGCTAGGATCTGAAAAAGGTAGTATTATAATTAGATACCAATTAATGATTAGAACTTCAAAGGGGAAGAAAATGTTGGCTTCAAGGAGGATAATAACAAAGAAACATAAATGGCGTGAAACCCGCCACCACAATCTCACAAGAGGAGATCATAAAAAAAAAATGCAATGCTTCCCGGTCAGACCCACCCCACTAAGCCCCCTAGAAGTGACGATCCTGTATCACTTTTGAAATATTTGCTTAAAACAGGAAGCAGCTCAGGAAGGAAACAGTTCAATCGAGCAATATTTAAAAAGCGCCTGTAATTAAAAAACGGTGTTTTTGTTTGTGGGAAGATTGTAATAAATTATGCTTATTTTGAATTTATTATTTAAGTTTGAAAGAAATTATATATTTAAAGATATCTCACAGTTTTAGAATAAGAATTAAAAATAAAATACAATTACATTTATTTATTAATTTTGGAGGGAGAGCTGGTTGCACTTAATTAAAACTTTTAATTTTATTTGGAGTAAACCAGATCTTTTTTTTTTTTTTAGTATTATTAAAATTAACTAGGTTACCCAATTATCAATTAATATTTTTTGCAATCCTTTTAAATTTCTTGTGTATATGTACATTGAATCTGATAACCTTTTTCTTCAATACAGTTCAAAGTAACTTCATAAATTAAATTTATTGAAGCCACTAAGAGAAATGCCTTATTATTGTGTTATAGGAAGGAGTCTGTGATCCTAATAGTGATAAAGTTGGGCGCAACAATTATAACAATAAGGATCTGAACAGGGATTTCCCTGATAAATTCCGAGATAGATTTTCTTATAACCATAATATTTTTTTTGGAAGACAACCGGAAACTGTTGCAGTCATGAATTGGATCTATCATAACCCATTTGTATTATCAGGAAGTTTACATGGAGGATCACTTGTTGCTAGTTATCCTTTTGATTCAGGGTAATTTTTTTTTGTAACCCAACTGTTAGCGTGCATTTTAACACTTGTAATTTTTATTTGTGTGGCTCAGATTATCTTATTAAACTTTTAAGTATATTGAATTTTTAAAATCATCTCATATGTTCATCTTTAAGTTATATTTAAGAATATTTTAAATTAAAGATATTGTGAGCCTCAAAAATTTACTAATTAATTTTGTTTGAACAGCTTTTATAAATTGTGCCTGTTCTGGCATAGAAGATCCAGATTGGAAATAATACTTATTACTAATCTTCTAGAATCATCTGATGACGGCCTACAACTTAAATTTGGGAATGCATTAATCTTAATAAATAATTAATTTGGGAAAACACTGGGAAATACATTAAAGAAGTATTAAGCTCACTGAGTTTTTTATTTCTTGACTGCTCAACTAACCAATGTTTTCTAGATTACATTTATAATTAATGATATTTCTATTAATGTAGTATTTTAGCAAATCGTAAATTTTTCAATTATTTACTTTTTTTAAATTTTATTATAGGAACTTAGAAAATAGCATATCTTCCAAACTGTTAAAATATTTGTGTTTAATAAAATAATTAAGTTTGATGAACTAAAAATAATAGACAAATTTGGAAATCATTTTACTATATTAACTTTTTAAAGACGTTTTTGATGAAGGAACATTACCCTCTCAACTATTTTTTAATTTTGAGCATTTCCTGCTGAAACCTTCCTTGACATAGTCATGCTAAAACCATTACTACTTCCAATTCTTCAAGTTATGGTTGAAAAATTGTTGGATTATTGTTACATATTTCCTGAAAGTGATTTTGACCATTTAGTCATTATATTAAGAAAAGAGATATGGCACACAAAACTTTGAACCTGTACATAGTTACAAGTATGTTTTGGTACCATGTTCATCCATGGGATTGAGTGTGGTACTTAGAAAATATCTAGAAGCTACTGTTACATTTAAGCCCACTTCTACTCCTACATCTCTCTCCCTTCTCAATGCTGTTTTGAAGTTGGACTTTTTTTTATTGTTTTTTTTCTATCTGTATGTTCTGTTTGTAAGTTCTTCTGGAATTTTATTATTCTTCTTTCCTCCAAGGTTCCATAGAACACAGGGGTTCTGCATGCTTCTTCCAGGTGCTCCATGAAATAATTTTGGAGTGAGTCATTCCATGTGAACTCAACATAATGTTGAACCTTATCATCTCAGATTTTCATCATTTTTAACAAGATTTGTAGGTATCCTGGTCTTTCTTATTAATATGATGTTGGAGTTCTGCCATTTTCCTTCTAGTACCAAAAGGGTTCTACTGCCAAAAAAAAGTTGGGAACCACTGCTCAAAATTAATTGTAAGGGTTATCCTTTCAATTGCAATCAGGTCATTCATAACAGCTATATCCCTCAGTATAAAAACCTTTCGAGAACATAGGATAGGGGAAGGATGTCTGTAATTTTTATGTTTTATTCTCATCAAAATTATTCCAGGAAATATCTTCTCCTTCCTGCTTAGCTCCAGTTATTGGATCTTTTTTCTGCTTGCCACTATTATTATTTTTTTTGAAAGATTGTTGTTTCTTAAGTGGGTTAAGATACATAAACCTAATCTGGCAACTATTTCTAATCATTTTAATATCCTTTTTTCAATCTAATACACTTATTTATATCCATTTAGTTAGATTACTGAATGGTATGTCCTGGATAAAAGCCTTTTTTTATTTTGTGTTTTTATTTCGACTTCTTCTCTGCTTTACAGTTAATTGGGAGGAAAGAACTGTTCCATCCTAAATATTGTTATAATGTGCAATTTTGCATGAATCAGTAATTCTAATTTTCAAATGACTCAGAAGTTCTGAATTTTTTTTTTAGGAAGTTTGTTTATATTAATTTTTTTTTAATTGTTGAGGTGAAAAAACTTTCAAATAGAATATAACCTATTCTATATTTTTCTGTACAATTATTCCATACTCTTGCACCTTTAAAATCCTCATATTTGACTTATTTTCAATTTCAGTATTGAAATCACGTCATCTTTATAATCTTAGTTTAAAATTGTTTTACACCTACATTATTTAACCCCAGAAGTATGTTTATTTGTGGAACATTTGTACATGTATATGCATGAGTACCTGCTTAAAGTGATTTACTATCATTGTAGTCTGTAAATTTTTCTTTCTTGAATATTTGTTGTAAATGTTTTTGCCCATAATTGTAAAGCATTGATTAGTTACTTTTTTATTTATACTTTAGATAGCTAGATAATGCTTTGTATTAAAATTAAAAATTAACCTTGTTTAGCTAGATTTTAATTAATTTTACAGCATCTGAGGGGTTCATATTATATTTTCAAAGATCATTTTTGCACTAAATTTAACTTTTTTCCACTGAAATTTGACCCTTTCAATTTCAAATGTTACCCTTTCCAATTCAAATATAACCTTTTCTTATTCAAATGTAACCCATTTTAACTTAAATTGATCCAGGAATATTATATTCAATTCTTTTATTTAAAAATAATTATTTTAATTCTAATTCTTGAAATCATTACTGCATATCCTAGTGATATTATTTTCATTAATTAGATGATTGATTATTATTGCGAAAATACCATAACAAAATAAATTAGATTATAAATAAACCTGGAATAAAAAATAACTTAATTTAAAAAAAAAAAAAGTTGAGTGCACAAATGTATAGACATTTTTAAAAAAGAATTTTGATTAACTACCTACTTTTGTTGCACTTACCTATTTTTATTATAATGTTACTTAATTTTTTTAATTGAAATTTTATAAAATTGTTGATGTTATACTTGAGAATGACCTTAAGTTGTTTTACCAAAAATGTTTTAACTAGGAATGCACAGTTTTGTTTCTAACTTGAAAACCATTGAGCCTTAAAGAAGCAATATTTTTCTTCAAGAAATAAGCTCCTTCACAAAATATTACATTACTTCTGTTTTTTCTTTAAAAACATTTCAAAGTCCAATACAAATGAACTTTTTTTTATTTATTGATGAGTTAGGCACAATTAACTATTTACTTATGTAAACAAGAGTTGGAACCTTTTTACATTACTTTAAATCCAGATAATGTTAAAATTTAGTTTCCTTCTTTTTGCTGAGTAATTTATTTCTGTTTCAATTAATTTATTCTGCAATTTACATATTTTTTTTAGAAATTCTTTTAGTTCTATCAAGGTGAATATACAAAATATTTGATAAAATCTGCTTGAGGAATTGATGATTCTTCTGATTACGTTGCATGGAGAGGAAATTAGCATGCACAATATTACCTGACACATTGAGGTATATTTTCAAATGACACAGAGTTCATATTTTCAAAGAACTATAACAAGGGGATTGATTGAAGTTGGTATGAATACTAGCCACCAGAATGATAGATGACTAGATTCTTAGGATGGTAATTGAGTGAAATTTGGATCAAAACTCAAGTTGGAAGACATGGTGACTAAGGACACGCTAACCTGCTGAATATTCAAAATTGGAGAAAGTTCTCCAATCTGCTGCAGAAGTTCAAACCACCTGGTGAAGGCGCATTGAGGAGGTCAAGGACCATATTGATCTGTAGCACCTCAGAAAGAAGACTAATACTAGTTGACTGGCAATGGGTCCTCTTCTTGCTAAGACATATAAAGCTCAAAGATTTTAGTTTGCCTAACAGTTTAAACAACACATTGATTGCACAATTTAAGACTGGAGATTGATGGAGGATTATCAATAGACTATGTGGATATTGTATATTGACTTTAGAACAGCTTACAAATTAATTATGAGAACTCAACTTATATTGACCGTGGATGGACTGGGTTTACCATGTAAACTAACAGGATAGATACAATTGACTGGTAAGCATCATCAAGTCAAATGTACCAAATATTACATTTTTTTGGAGTGAAAAAGGGTTTCAGACATTGGAACTTAAAAGTTCTTTTTCTGCTCTACATTGTTATATAAACAATTGATAGTAAGGCAGGACTGAATCAGGAAAGAATGATAATCATCACTATGACCTAGTTTCTTGCCTATTCAGATGATTTAGCCTAATCCAGAACCTGAAATGGCCAGTTCACATTATTAAGATGAGTGATGGAAGAGTATCCAATTGACTGTGTACAAATATTTCAGATGTACATCCACTATTGAGGCTGATGACTTAATAGGGAGTTTGTCGGAAATATTTGGCAATTGAAGATAACAATTTCTCATGCAAGGGATGGTTAGAGATTATTGGCAGTTGTTGAGGATGTCTATGGCAGCTTGATGCTCTATGGTGTCAATTAAAAAAGAAGAGGAAGATCAGAAGTGAAACCATTAAAAACCTAATAACTTATGAAATTTACAATAAATTATATATAATATTAAAATCCTCTTATGTTGTCATTGGTGCTAAGATTTTAGAAATTCTAAAAGTTAAAATAAATTGAGAGAAAGGGCACGATCATGAAATTGATTTTATTTTCTTCATATCTGAAAAGATTTGAACGGACTTCAATATGTTAGGAACTCGAAAAGTTGAAATAAATCGAAACTCCAGCACGCCATTTAAAAATCTATAGCATTTATATTTTCTGGATATCTGAACAAATATTAAATTACTCATGTAATGATTCCTGCCCAGCTCTGTACTGAGTTGTATATAAGATGGAAAAGGTTACATTTAAAATTGTAATGTTGACATTTATTTGAATTGGAAAGGGTTACTTTAAATTTTAATAAAGTTTTATTCAACTATAAAACGGTTATATTTGAGTTAGAAAAAAATCATATTTGATACAGAAATGTTGTATAAGCGTTTTCTGTTATTTTGATTCTCCAAATTTCAGAACTGGCAGAGGGTATAGCGAATCCCCCGATGATCAGTTATTTCTTCAACTTTCTAAGTTGTATGCTGAGAAACATCCTCTAATGAATAACAAGCATAACTGTGAAGGTGATAAGTTTGAAGATGGAATAACTAATGGTAACAATTGGTACACAGTTACAGGTAACTATGACCTCTGATATCCAAATTAAGTATGTTTAGTTTTTGGTTTAGGAGTTTATAAAATTAATGAATATATTTTTAAGAAACTGATAAACAATTTATAAAATTAAAGTGTATTATAACTTTTTATAATATATTTAGAATAGTATTTTAAATTAGTGATTGGTATGTATTTTACTTGCTTGAAAAAAAAAAAAAAATATGCAAACTTTTTAGTTTACAAATTCTATGTTATAAACTGTGGAAGATGGCTGCTTAATCTTCTACTGATGCTTCTCAGTAAATAATTAATTGATAACTTTTGTTAGAGAATCAGTTATATATTAATAAATTTAAATAAAAGGAATAATATCAAGTCAGTCTTCTGACTTCTTCAATGAATGTAACACTTAGAGGGGAGTGGCCAGCTTTTTGTTCCTCCCCTACCACATTTGCACAAAGGACTGTTTTCTATTCTTAATTTTTAAGTAAAGATGTCCATTAAATTTGTTGTGGTTAGTCTGAAGTCAAATTATGACAGCTTGTTCTTTTCTAATTAGTCAATGGGTAGGGGTTTTAAAGACTATTATGAAGATGTTTGGTGCTCCATCTTTTTTGTATTGAAACTTAATTTGTGGTCCCTTTTGCTCTCTTTGGTTTGTAAACCAGTGAGGGTTTCTATTGCATTAATACCTTGATTGCTGCACTGGTAAGCATGAACATTTGCCATTGGCTTTATAACATTTCATGATTATGTTATGCTACTACACACACAATAAAGGGAAGTACTGCAAAAATCAACTTTATAGCCACACTGTTCGTTCACAACAGTGTTCCCTTTTACTTAGGGTTGTAGCTTAACTTGATATTGTGCCATTAAAAAGTTGACCAGGCATACAAGCACAAAAACTTTACCATGTACATATAAAAAATTATTTTACATACAGAGTGTAAAAGACTCAATTACAACCCCTCTCTCTCATTTTTTTTTTTCTCAAAATTCAAGAATTTAGAAATGTAACTTGGTTAGGTCTTATTTATGGTGAATGAAGTTTAAGCTTTTGCAAAATAGTGAAAGTGAAAAGCATAACATGGATTCAATAGTAGATAAATATACTCTATATCAATTGATTCTTAGAAACAAATAAAAACAAAAACACATGTATATACTCATATTATGTGGAAGATTAGATATAATAATTTTTAAATATTATAATTGAGAATTTAATTTTTCATCATTAATACTCAGCCCTAATTTATTATTTTTTATTTATAGGTGGAATGCAGGATTTTAATTATTTACACTCAAACTGTTTTGAAATCACTTTTGAATTAAGTTGTTGTAAATTCCCTGAAGCATCACAGTTAACTGCTGAATGGGAAAATAATAAAGAAAGTTTAATTTCTTTTATTGAAGCTGTTCATTGGGGTGTTAAAGGTATTTTTTTTTAATTTTTATTTTTTTTTAGTGTTCATGGCTAGAAGACATTATCTCCTATAGTATTTTAGTGTGAATATGTCATAGAGTTCACTATAGGAAGGCAGAATACCTGATAATAGTAAAATTGCGGTTACATCTTGGTATTATACTGTAGAATGTATAATTTAAACTCAAAGTTCAATCGTACCACCCTTTAACCAAATTATCATATAATTTAAAGCATTTAGTGGAGAATGTAAAGTTTTGCTCCAAGCAACACCATTTTTCATTTTCAGGTTCATGCAGGTTCATTTTGTCAAATTTTATAATTTCCAATTTGGATAGCATTTCACTCAGTAAAGTTACAGCGTTTTTTCAAGTTTTAAGTAACTGCTGTCTTGAAACTGTTGATTGTGTGAATAAGAACATTAGCATAAAGTGGGTTATTGTGAGTTTAAGTAGAATTCAAGTTAAAAATTACATACTAAATTTGTCAATAATAATAATAATAAACTTTTTATAAAATTTTAAGCATGGCTCTCTATGGTTTCTTCAGTTGTTGAATTTACCTCAGAACACTTAAATTTACCAAAAAACACTTGACACTGCTTAGTAATGCTTTCTGTTGGTTCATTGCTGACTTCAGGCCATGTGAAAGATGCATTGTAATATATCCAAGTAGGAAAGAACTGGAGTGGAAAAAAGTGTCAATGTTGCTTTTGAATGTATTCATTTATCCACCCATGTATATGAGCTGCCCACATTATTTCTGATTGGTGAAAGTCTAGTTTCACTGTGTCTGCCATTCATATAGATAAATTGGCTATTCTTTACCGTGCAACTTATTACCAATGTGTTATTTTGATGATAGCAGAGTAATTATTTGTTTTGTTTTTTATTCTGACATTAAGCAAATGTTTTCATGACTAATTAAATATTGATATATGAAGGACTTATTAGAGTTCCAGAATGTACATTTGCTACATTCTCTTAAACTTAAAAAAAAAAAATCCCATTAACATTGATGTATTCACATTTAATAAATGTTCCTGACACCACTAATTCCACTTTTTTGGAGGTTTGGTTCCTCCTCGACTGAGCACTTGGGTAAGTTTGATGTTTATTATTAGATTCCTCTTTAGCTTTTTTTTTTTTTTTTTTAAATTGTCTACAATTTCTTTGTATGATCTTAAAGATTTGATGAGTATAAGCTGACATTTCATTAAGCATTTGAAATTATTTGCTCAAACCCGATTTAAACTCACTATAGCACACTTTACATTAATGATTTTATACTTGTAATTTGATCTTGTCCTGGGTTATTGGTTAAAATTTTAATGAACCTCTTAAATAAACCATCTGTTTAAGAAAATAATGAAATGACATCACCTCTATTTTCACTTAGTCCTGTTTGACTTCCATAAAATAAAGTTTTGTAACTGGAATCTATCCTATGATTAGCTAGATTGTTATTTATAAAGACAACCTCATTGGAATGATACTTCATCTCTTTCTTTCTCTTATTCTTGGAGGTGCTGTTTATTTCCTTAAAGTTTTCTATCAATTGATGTGATGTCACGAACTTTAAATTTAATGATAGGGATTCTTTACTAATTTCATTTTTTATTTCTTGTTTAGTACTTTATTAAAGTATCATGACTGTTTCCTTTATACAATTCATTTTAAAGTATAATATAAGAATGTGTCTAAATCTAGTAGGCTATTTCTTGTCATATATGCATTTGTGCCATGTAACATCAGTTTTTCTTTACTAGTCTATGGAGACTTTAATATATGGATATTTCTTAATATATATCAAGTTTTCAACTTTTATTATACTTCTTGATCAAGAAGCAATGTTTAGGGAAGAGATGGATACTCATTATTTAATTTAATTAAAATGTAATAAGCAAGGAGCTTCTCTCATCTGCTGATTAGCTGAAGAACCAGAAAGGAGTCCTAGAACTCAACAGGACATAGTTCAGAGAGGATAAAAATCTTGAAAAGGACTGAGCTCAGCCCTCTATATATATTTTACGTTTTAAAATATTGTATCATGATTAGTGAGTAAACAAAGCGAGGGGAAGTAGAGATTAAGAACAGCAAAAAACCCAAGTAAAGTCTTATAGAAATTCAATGAACATCAAATATATCCACTCAACTCATCATCTTGTACCTTCCAAATTCAAAATTGTATGTTTTATCATTTTTAATTCCCATTGGCATTAGTCATAATCAATATTTCACAACCAAATAATATTATTTCCTGGTTTATACTTTACAATTTTTAAAGTTTTATTTTATGTTTATTTGAGGTTTTCTTTTATTTATATTTGTCAACTTATCTTCTCCCACTTTATCAGCATTCATCTTTCAGTTAACACAACTGATAAATTAATTGATTATGATAGTATCCCCAACTAATAGGGTTTATCAGAAACAAAAAAGTAATTTTTCCTTACTATTATTAATATTATTAATTCGGCTCCAAAACTCGATAACGAGTCTTAGCCTCCTGCATCAGCCCCCACCAATCATTATGATCTTGAGTGGCCGCCATCCAGTTCCTCACTCCCAATATGGTCCTGGTATCACCACTCACATCGAAGGCGTGGTCTTGCTGTGCGTCTTGCTCCATGTAGTACCTCTGTCACTATTTTCCTTGGTTGATCACTCTCAGCCATCCGAGCAACATGCCCTGCCCACCTCAATCTACTGAGCTTTACAAACTGGATGTCTGGTTCCTTATATAAAACTTTGAGCTCCTGGTTTGTTCGATGTCTCCATATCGGGTCAACCTTGACTGCTCCAAATATTTTACTGAGAATCTTCCTTTCCAAGACCATTAAGTTGTGCTTACTAGCCTTGGAGATAGTCCATGTTTCCGAACCATACAGAAGAATTGCCTGAATAATTGTTTTATACAAATAAATCTTCGTGTCCTTAGACAATGCATGGCTCCTAAAATAGGGACTGAGGCTATAATAACGGCAGTTGGCACATATGACTCTTCGTTTAATTTCGGAGTCCACAACATTGTTTTGGGTTATGAGCGATCCAAGATACACAAACTCTGGGACTTTTCCAAAAGTATATTCTCCAATCCTGATTTCTTCACCGGGGCTTGGGGATTTCCTCGGTGACCATGTACTTGGTCTTTTCTGCATTCAATTTTTCCTTACTAAGTAAAATTTGCCAATCTATTTTACAGTTCATTTTGTATTTATTCATATTTTTTTCTATTAATTACTTACCTATTATATTTAAAATGGTTATGTGTAGTTAAACATTATATTTTATTTTATTTTAAGGAATTGTTACTGGAGAAAATAATAAACCACTTGAAGGAGCAAAGATAGTTATTGATAAAATTAACCATGATGTTTTAACTACAGCTAGAGGTGAATATTGGAGGATATTACTTCCTGGATCATATGTAATGACAGTATCAGCTCCCAGGTAGTTCTCATTTTCATGGGGGAAAATTGGAATAATTTACTAAACTATTATTATTGTTTTTTTTAATGTATAAATGAATTATCATGAAATAAAAATAGTTCTACTTAATTAAAATTACATATATTTTTGGTTTGTTGATTACACAGGATTATGTTACTTTAGATCTCTTTTGTTGTATTAGTTTTATAAATTGTTCAATAATAGTATAAAATAAATTATCTATAAGTTTTGAACTTATCAACCTAGACTTCATCCACAACAGAAAGTTTTGAGTTCCAATAAGATACCACCAAAAATTTATGTCAAATACCCTAATTTTTCATTATAAATAGAGCATCCATTGACTATAATGGAGAAGAATCACATGCTGTTATTGCAGAAATATTATTATTATTTACTGACATTAGACACTCATCATATGATTTATGTATTACGGTTATATTCTCTGAATAGACACTGGAACTATCTGTAACCTATCTTTCTGTAAACAGTGATTCTTTATATTCCTTCTAGTTTGATACTAGAGTTAACCTTCTAAAACATGAAATATTTGGTGGATAAATGAAGTAAACTTATTAAGTTTGGATAAAGTTTAAGCAGAGAAACTAGGTTCACACTTCCTGCATCTTCCCTTCTACTGTCTAGTGTGTGTAGTGGTGATATTCAACTGGCCTCACAGGTTCAGCCTTACCCCTTTTTAAAATTTTCAAAGGTTTCCAAACTTTGTTAAACACATGTAACATTTCTCCGTGGTTTTGTTTCTTTTAAAAAATATTTATAGTAGATCCTTTAACAATACTAAGCCTATGATATAGCCTTAGACTGTTCATAGATAAATGAAATTGAAAACATTCTTTTTATATGGTTTAGGAAATTGAAAATCCTATAGAACAAATTAGTTTCAGGGCTCAATTTACTATAAAAATCTGTTATCATAATTGAACCTTCATCATCATGACAACCATTTTAGTTTCCTTTCCCAGTTGAGGAAACTTAAATTATGATGAATATGAGGAGAAGATGTTTGGGGTGAGGTCAAAATGAAGCACAAATAAGTTGATGTAACTTATTTAATTGTGCCAACGTTTCAGCTAGAGGTCTTTATCAGTGCTAAGATAAGATATAAGATAGCCTTAATCAAGGCTAAGAACAGAACAAGATAACAACCGATGAGTATAGAAAATAAAAAATAAAATATAAACAGAATGACATAAAGTAAATAATTTTACTGAATGGAATTAATAAAATGAAGTGATGAGAGAAGTGGAAAATAAAATGTATACATAGGTAATTGAATAAGTAGGTAAAATAACATAATTAAAGAAATAAAATAAAAATGAAGTTATATAATGCAAAGAAGTAATAATATATTAGTTATCAGTAAATTAAAATATGGAAAGAAAAATAAAATTGAAAGAAAGAAAATATATGTAACCATAATAATTGATAAAGAGGCAAAATATAAGTAAAGTTTAACAAAAGAAATGTATAGAAAAAAAAATATTTTGAAAACAACAATAATAATAGAAGGTAAACATGACTAATAATGTGGGTAAGGAAAATTGAGAAAAGAAGGGGTGGTAAAATAAAGATAGGAGGAAAAAAAGAGAATAAAATGAACCTGTGAGCTTGAAATCTAACTGCCAAGTGGTATTCTGCGCCAAGAGCGGCCAAACTTCGAATTAAAAA
The DNA here is from genome assembly GCF_000696795.3 of Halyomorpha halys. Classification (NCBI taxonomy): domain Eukaryota; kingdom Metazoa; phylum Arthropoda; class Insecta; order Hemiptera; family Pentatomidae; genus Halyomorpha; species Halyomorpha halys. The sequence continues at coordinate 40,757 of NW_027106669.1, forward strand.
AGACGTTACAAGAATGACTAAGTGTTACATCAACTTATTTGTGTTTCATTTTGACCGCACCCCCAACCATCTTCTCCTTGTACAAGTCATCCACGGTCAACTATTTCTCATAATTATGAATCCTAATACACAGGGCCTTCGACTCAATAACAACCACAAACCTACTTGCCACAGTACCAGACTATACCACCCGTCTAGACATCTGCAGCACCATACATTCTCATCGGACGTCATTCCTTCTAGCTCTTCAACTTCTTCATACACCCAAGTCACCCCTTCTAGAACTTCAACATCTATCATCCATTATTCATCTATTCATTCTTCTTATATTACTCAGACTTCTTTTAATATTTCCACTCCTGTTATGCCTAATTTGTCAAAACTTTTTATTCTAATCTCAAATCTCATATAAACACCCTTTGTTCTCTCCATAGACGCCTGGCCCATGATTTGGAACAATGTATTTTTTTACTCTAATGTCGCTCAAACTCCCTTTTTCCTAAATCCATCAATTCCCTCAACCATATTTCTGTATCCAAACATCTTAATTCTAAATTATTTTTCGTTTCCTTTAAATTCCAAAAATCCCTCCTTAACTTAAAATTCGAGAAAGTATTGGAAAAATCCACCACCTCAACCATAAAATTTCATCTCTGACCCATATCCTTAAAACCAGTATGAGCGACATACTCTTCAATAATCTTTGCACCACTATCTCCACCATTTTTACTACTACCCGATTACAGAAAAAACAACTTCTCTTCTCAAAATTTAGTAACATTTATAAAATATCGCTAGCTTCTAAAATTTACCCTAAAGGCGACGACAAATGGGTCCACTACATTTCATCAACCTATATTCCACCCAACATTCGCAATATTCTTAGCTTAGGTCCAAATTTTTCTAGCCCCAACTCTTTATTAAAAATCATCCCAGAACTTATAACCGATCTAGAATATACTCACAATGACCCTCTTATTCACCATTCTAATGACAAGAAAGAGTTATTCCGTACTTCTATTTGCAACATTATTTCCAATTACCTCTTACATCCTCATTCCGATACTAGTAATTTTTCTCCTCAATTCTTTTAAGATATTTCTTTCACCCGCTCTTTTTTTAAATCTCATCACATCATTATCACTAGAGCAGACAAGTGCAACATGGATCGTCCAGACTGCAATGACAAAATGGCTTTACTTTTATCTGACCAATCTACATATGCACCCCACTCTTTCACTACAGACCAAATTAAACCAAAAGCTCAGGGACCTTTTACATTCCCAACAAATCAACTACCCGACGTACAGAAATCTTATTTCCTATAATTCTGTTGCCCCACATTTTTATGGACTTCATAAAATTCATAAGCCAGATACTCCACTCCGTCCGATCACTTCCAATATCAATTCTCCCTCTGCTAAACTCAGCAAATTTTTACTTCCTTCTTTACAAACCTTCAGTCACAATAATTCATATGATATTCATAATTCCTTTCACCTCCGTGGTCTTTTATTATCCTTCACTATCCCTGACTACTATATTTTTGTTTCTTTTGATGTAGAGAGTTTATTCACCAACATTCCAATAGACAAAGTCCTCCTTATCATCGAAGCCAATTGGACATCAATTGCAACCCACACTTCCCTTAACCGTTTTTCCCACCTTGAATCCCTTCAACTCTGTTGTAAATCTGGTTACCTTACCTCCCAGGGTCAGTTCTTAAACCAAATTTCAGGGCTGGCTATGGGAAATCCTCTAGCTCCCGATCTTTCCAACATTGTCCTAAATGATTTGCTTGATTCTGTTATCCCACTCTTTCCAGTTGACATTCTTACTAAAAAATATGTAGATGATCTCCTTGTCTTAAATCCAGATAAAATCCCTGACATCTTATCTGCCTTCAATTCTTACCGTCCACGCCTTAATTTTACTGTAGAAATTGAAAATAATAACTCCCTTCCGTTCCTTGACCTCCTCATCATAAGAAACCTAGACACCATATCCACTGACTGGTACACCAAACCAACCTACTCAGGCAGACTTCTAAATTACCACTCCCAACATCCTTACCATCAAAGAATTAACGTAGCCAAAAACCTTATTCACCGTTGTCTTTCCCTTTTTGAGTCCCATTTCCATGAAAAAACATACACCGCATTAAACAAATACTCTTAAATAACTTCTCTCTCCATATCATTCATAAACTTATATACAACTACAAAAATCGTCTCTGCACTTCACCTAATTCTCCACAACCGCTTTCTACCCCTTATACAGATCATCCCCTCTCTTTCCGACAACATCCAAAAACTCTTCCGTTCTGCTATACCTAACCTTCATATTGCTTTCAGACCTCACAACACACTATCTAATGTTTACACTAAACTAAAAGACCCTATCCCTCCTCTACACCGATCACATATTGTATACCGCATCCCTTGCTCCACCTTTAATTGTAATTCTGCTTTCATAGGCAAAACCATAAACCTCTTAAAAGACCGTATCAGATGACATAAATATTCTGTTTCCTCACGTAATCATTCTGCCTCTAGACTTTCGGAACATTCTCTTTCTTTAAATCATTCATTCGATTTAGACAAAATGTCTATACTTGCTACAGTTCGTAACCATGACAAAAGGCTCATCTCTGAAAGCCTCTATATTCAATTAGAACCTTCTTCCGTCAATTTAAAAACTGACTAGCACAAATTATCGTTAACATATTCGCTAATAGTTAATTTATTAAAAAAGTAATTTTTTTTTTTATATATTCATTTTATTTTTCTGCCCACTTTGTAACGTATTATTTCAATTCTTAAACTTTTTCTTGCACATATGTCGTCACCCTCTTTTATACGTTTCCTCTTTTTAACTGTTGTTAAATACCCTTGACACTTTGTCATCTTCCAGTACATCATCATTCCTTGTACATATATATATATTTTTAACATTTTCCAAAAACCATTTGTCCTCACACTTTCACACACTTTCTTCCTCTAATTATTTTCTACTTTTTACTTTTTAATTTTACCCACTCATAACATTTTTTTTTCCTATTCATTTCTTTTGTTAAACTTAACTTATATTTTACCTCTTTATCAATTATTATGGTTACATATATTTTCTTTCTTTCAACTTTATTTATCTTTCCATATTTTAATTTTTAATTTATTTATAACTAATATATTCTTACTTCTTTGCATTATATAACTTCATTTTTATTTTATTTCCTTAATTATGTTATTTTACCTAATTATTCAATTACCTATATATACATTTTATTTTCCACTTTTATTCTCATCACTTCATTTTATTAATTCCATTCTTTAAAATTATTCACTTTATGTCATTCTGTTTATTTTTTATTTTCTATACTCATCGGTTGTTATCTTGTTCTGTTCTTAGCCCTGATGAAGGCTAGAAACTCAAGCCGAAACGTTGGCACAATTAAATAAATTACATCAACTTATTTGTTTCATTTTGATCGCACCATCTTCTCCTCGTACAAGTCATCCACGGTCAACTATCTCTCACAATTTTAAATTATGGTAATGGATTCTTATAGGAATTTAGATTCTAAAATGATTTTTTTTTTGTCCGTTTTTTCAATTTCCCTAGCTGTTCATGCACATGGTCAAAAAACGTACATAATTTCATTTTTGGGATCTAAAAAGTGCATCTCTTTCCAATAGTTTCAAACCGTGCGCTCTAGGACCTACAACCCAACCCACACGGCTGTCGTGGTGAGATCAAATTTACTAACTGTATTATAATTTACTGTTGTAAATATCAATAAATAAATAAAAAATGCCCCGGTCCATTGGAAAATGTTTGGGTTAAATGCACTGAACAAAAACAGGAAAAGGTTAGAAAATTGGCAATACTGTCTAAATATATAATCTCATCTTCCACTTGTATACCAACCTGTCTTGGAGAATTCTTATTTTTTGACTTGTCATTAGCTATCTGATCTTCATCATTTTCTCGAGACTGCACATCATTTGAAAGATTATCTTGTTCTCTTTCAATACTAATATTTTCTTGAAGTACCTTGCTCATCATCTTTAATTGTTTCTCTTTTCTATTTGAAGGTTATTGTCCTTGTTCTTTACTTTAGTGTTGTCTTCGGCTTTAGGAATGTGCATCATATTATAAAAATAAGACTGTGCATCATATTATAAAAATAAATGTGCATCATATTATAAAAATCCCACTCCACCACTTTTTCAGTATAGGTCGCTTCCATATATCCCCATTCTTTCCAATAAAATTCAAAAATCTTTAAGATCCACTATTCCCACCCTACGTCTTGGCTTGAAGTCCCACAATAAAATTTCCTATCTTTTTTCCAAATTAAAAGACCCTATTCCTTTCTTACACCGTTCCAATGTGGTTTACCGGATACCCTGTTCAACCCCATGCTGCAATTCCTTCTATATCGGCGAAACTAAAAACCAACTTAAGAACCGCATTTCCCAGCACAAAACTTCCATCAACTCCTGTAATCCACTTGCATCTAAATTATCAGAACACGCATTAAAACTGAACCATACTTTTAATTTCGACAATCCTTCTATTCTTCCCACTGTCCCCAACCACACCAAACGTCTCATCTCAGAGTCCATTTACATAAATTTGACAGAGAATTCCGTCAATCATAAAGTTGATAAAGACTGCATCTCCCTTACATATTGAAACATTTTGAACATAATAAAATCCACATAATACTTTTTTTCACCTTTTTCTGCATTTCAGAAGCCCATTTTCTTGTCATATCTTTTATTCTTGTTTTTCTAAATTCTCACATTTTTTATTTTTTCATTTAATTTATTTATTTATTATTTTTTTATTCATTATCCTTCCTGTTTCATTTATATTCATGTATCTATCTTTTAATTTATATTCATGTGTTATCTTCTTAAGTGTACTTATATTAATTACTTCATTATTAATTTTCTATTATATTTTACACTTTTCTGTATCCCCGCTCATTTGGTATATTTTGTTTCTTAATTACTTACACACATTGTATCCCATTATTTT
>NW_027106669.1:46347-53473 GCF_000696795.3 Halyomorpha halys
GTTTTTTTCTCTTTTCTTTTTCCTTTTGTAACTATGTGTTTGTATCTTTTTTAGCCCTGACGAAGGCCTGCAACGTGGGGTGAAACGTTGGCTTAATAAAATAATATAATTATCTACTATTTGAGTTTTTTTTTTACTGCATCCGGACCATATTCCATTCATATACAAATAAGAATATGTATGGCTTAGTGAAGGTTTTCTCTGTCATTTTCCTAAAGTTCATCATGTAGTCCTTCACTTGGTGGGGCTTTGTTTTTGATTTAATAGGTCACATCTCCAACCTTTTCAAAGCCTGATGGCAACATCTTCATCCTTATTTCTTAGTCCTTCAGTATTCTCTCCTTTTCCAGTGTGATGGTTCTTCGTTTTAAAGAACCTTAAAGTACCAAACCCTCCAGTTAAGTACATCATTCTTATTATTCAGTTGAATACAAACTTCTTTTTTACAAGATTTGGCTTGAAATGGATCTTGCCATTATTATTGAATAACATATAGCTTTTACTGGCTCTTGTGTGTTTTTCACTTTCTCAAACTCCTTATTCTCCTACTCTCCCTTTTTTCTTTTGTGAGGCTTCTTCCTCTCACATCGCTTTTTCGTATATTCATAATATATTCAGTTAACCTTTTTTTACTATGATTTTATTTGCTTCATTTTTGACACCTGTAAACTTCACTATCAACGTTGAACTATAGGCACCTTTAATCAGACTATTTAGTGCCCAATCTGTTTTCTGCAACTTTTGTTATGGCTATCATAGATTACTTAAGCTTTGTTGTTGCTGTATGTACTGCTAAGTACATTATTTAACTTAAAATCCAATTTCTTTCACTGTGATTCATGTATTATTTACGTTCTGAATTTAAAGGATTTCATTTTGATTATTTTTAAACCAATTTATATTTGATGGGATGTGTAATTAACCTTAGTGTTAGATGGATTAAATTATGAATTAAATATATAAGTATTAAATTAAGTATAAATGATATGTTTAAAATACATAATTACTTATAGCTTCTTTAAAATAAAACTAAATACAGATTTAAATATTGTTAGTGAAAGTTAAAAATGAAGTATAACACACCAGCCACATGTAAATAATATTTTAAAAATTAATAACTATGCACAGATTAGTTAAAGTTCTATATAGAATAACCAAATAATATATAAAAATACGCTAATAGAACATATAAAACCTTATTGTTGCAGTAATAAATAAATTGATTGTCTCTAACCAACAAATGTTTAACACCTATAATACAACTCTATCATGATAATGTTATGGTAAAATTTGAATATTAACAGTATTTTATGTTTTTTTAATGTACCTCTTATCAAGAATCAGCAGTTGTTGTTATTTGTTTTTATTATGTTACTCTTCTATTCAGTCAAAGTTAAACTTATTTTTATTTATTATAAAAAAATTATTGCTTTGTTAATTTTTTAGTTATGTCCCAGAAAGTCGTCAAATTACAGTTTTAAAAAGTGTTACTTTAGAAGAAAACTTTTCCTTAAAAAGGATTACTCACAAGGAAGGTAACAAATTATATTATGTTTTCTAATAAGTATAATTTAGGTATTTTTTTTGTTTTGTGTTTTTTTAATTTATATTACAATAATACTTTAGTTCTAAGAGAGCCGATAGTGGAGGAGATAGGTTTTTTGATGAAACTAATCCCCACAAAGGCGGTGTTTGAATTTTTTGTTCTTTATTGGTACCTTTTTGAAATAAATAAATTTAAATGTGTAAAATGTATTTTTTGGCTGCCACCTTGGTTTTTTTTTCTTTTACAAAAATCTTGAGTGAAATCAATTTACAGAAATTTCATTCTGAAAAAAAAGATAATATTTTTGGTTGAAAGAAAAAAAAAAACCCTCAGTGCTTAGTATCTGTATAACTATCTACTTTATGATAAACATTAATGAGACCTTTTTTTAATATAAATTTTGTCAAATTTAAAACCAACTTTGTTCTTTAAATAATGAGAAATCAACATTTTTTAATTTATTTTTGCAAATGTCATGTAAGCTGCTGAGAACAAAAATTGTTATTAAAAACTTCTTTATGTTACAATTATATAACCTCAATTTGAGTGTTAATAGACCTCTTTACATGTAATAGTTCCTGTGGTACACTCACACTCACACTCACACTCACACTCGCACTCGCACATACGTACACACGTATTCATGGACAGCACAGCACAAAGTTGAGTGTGTGAATGTAAATATAAATTTTATTAATATACTAAAGTATTGTATTTATATATTTTCAAGCGATTTACAACGAACAAGAAATCAAAGTGGATGAATATGGTTTTATGATACCTGTTAATTTTAAGCATCACCATTATAACGAACTTGAACAAACATTAGTATCACTCGCTTCTCAATATCCGTCGATTACAAGGTTGTATGATATTGGCAGAAGTGTTTTCGGTCGAAAACTGTATGTTTTAGAGATCACTGATTTCCCAGGAATTCATGAGCCAGGTATTTAGATATTATTAATATTAAATTTTCATGGTTTATGTTTTGCCGATTTTTCTTGCCGAGAAATGTTGGCTTAATTAGTGTATTGACTAAGAACATCACTGTGCTTTATATTTTGGTATAATAAGCTGTTAATTTATATTTCAAACCAAAATGTTAAAGATACCAAGCTTCACCTATTCATTCTTTAAGCCATTATAAACACATTTACAATTTCGAGAAAATCCTGTATATTTTTTTAGAGAAATAGAATTACTAACATTGACTGGCACAAAGTTGCAGTGTGAGGACTACTTTGCTTTGCAGGACTTAAATGAATAAATTGATCAATAAAATATTTAACAAAGTACTCTGCGGGTAGTTGTTATGTACAGGGTGTTTCAGGATTAAGTGTTCCAACTGAAAATATGAATTAAGGATCTCAAAACAATACAAAAAATCCTGTGTGAGGCATGCCCAGTTTGGCTTGATTTAGGAGATATTTAAGTTTTTTGATTTTCATTGTTATGAACTATTTTGGTTATAATGAATAAATTAACATTTATTAATGAAATGTAAACTCTGACACTCATATTAAATGTTGTTTAAAGCGATTAACTTGAGCATTAGCATGAGATTGGCATCTTTCTTCCACTGCAGCAGTGGCTGAACAGCACTGGACATGTGTTATTGCTTCGCAAGTTTCAATTATCCTTCAAAATTAAGGTCATTGACCAGGCTTGCATAAACTTTTTGTTTAATATTATCCTAAACAGATAATTATTTAGTGTCAGATCTGGAGAGCCTCACAATTACACATATTTAGTACCATTCCACCACTGCTACCACTGCTGTAGAAGAAAGATGCACAGCCTGTCTTAATGCCCAACTTAATCTCTTTGAATAACATTTAATATAAATCTTAATATTTCATTTATAAAATGAATAAATATTAATTTATTTATTTTAACCTAAATCATTCATAACAATGAAAATCTTTAGCTATGATTATCTCTAAAACAAAACATTAACGGATATACCTTCATAAGTTTTTTTTTTATTGTTTTGAGATTCTTAATTAATTTTTTCAGTTAGGACACTTAACCCTAAAACATCGTGTATTCTTGAATGAAAATATGAATTAGCCACTGTTAATGTGAATAAAATGACAACACTTTGTAATACATTTTTTATTTTAATAATAAGTCAATGAAATTCACAAATTTAAATAGTTATAATTTCATATACGTGTAGCAATGGACATCATGCATAAAGAATGAAAAACTTGCAAAGCTGACACTAGTGAACTATTTCATTACATGATAATAATAAAGTTTTAGAATAGCTTGTGAGATAGGGAAAATATGAGACAAATAAATTTTTTTTTCAAAATTATCAAATTGTGAGGATGGATATCTTTAAAACTAGTTAAGATAGCGAAAAAATAAATAGCATCAATCGTATTGCAAATTTTATCAGTTTTAGTTTTTGTACGGGATGATCTAACTGCTAGGACCCATAGCTTCTGTAATAACGCAAAAAAAAAAAAAAAAAAAAAGGGAACTTCTAGGGCCTCCTCTTTGTTTTCCCAACCTTGCAGAAATAAGGACTTTCAGTTTGTTTACCTCATATCTAGTTCAGATAAAGTTCTAAAGTAATAAAATGTTTCCTTTCAATTTCTCTCTATTATCTTTTAATGAATGAACTATTTATTGGTTTAATTTTGTCTAACAATTTTCTTTCTACTGCTGATCTTGATTCTTTCTATTACTACAATGGAGATATTAGTATATTTACTTTATTCTTAGTATAAAAATACTTAATTAAATACTCTAAATGCAGTAGATTAGTGATATTACTTTATAGAATAAGTGCAAACTTAATAAACAATATCTACTATTGCTGGTTTAAGTACCTTTTCATATTGAGTTTAATTTACACTCTAGGTTCATACTAACCCCACTTTACAGTAGTATAAAATTAAGTTATGAATTGTTTACGACCACTAGGCTTGATATATTTGAAGATTCTTGATATATTTGTTTGTACTTTTTTTAGGAGAACCAGAATTTAAGTATGTTGCTAATATGCATGGAAATGAAGTTGTTGGGAGAGAAATGTTAATTCTCTTAGCACATTATTTGTGCCAAAATTATGGTTCAAACCAGACAGTAACTGAAATCGTTAATTCAACTAGAATTCATTTATTACCATCAATGAACCCAGATGGATATGAGGCTGCCACTGAAGGTATATTTCAAATTATAATTTTTAAATTAAGTCTATACCAATTAGTTATTTATTTATCTACATCAAATTCAGTAGGTTTAATTGTGATTATATACAACTATAGTCTTCAAACTTTCTTGGCTGTGGGCCACATTGACACCTTCATCTAGTCCTGCCGGCCATGACTAGTGGAATTATTTATCTTAATTTGAAAACATTTACTTATATTGTGTAGTGTTATAATGAGGGTGCAATGTACTTTTAAACCTAAATCAAATTATGTTCACACACAAAAAAAAATAGTAAATTGTAAATCCTAATCTTATTGTATAAATATTGTTCATGTAATTGGCAGAAATTGATTTAATTCAGCTATCTTTTAGCCGTGCTGATTTTTAAGAGGGATCTATATCGTAAAATATATCAGGGATTTCAGAATATACTACCTTGTGTTAGTTTAATTCATAGGCTCATCATTATTACTATGTATATGCTATCTAGCAGCATAAATTGTAAATTTTATGATATGATCAAAACCTTGGTGGGCTGAATTGGAGCTTTTCAAGGGTTGTAGCTTGGTAACCCTGATATACACTACTGGTATGTTATTTATGTTGTCTGTATATTTCATTGTAGTTCTAATTCTTTTTATAGTCTTCAAAGAAATATATAGGACACTACTTGGATTTCACCTTTAGCTGTGCTAACAATTTTTTTTTTTGCTCAAGTCCTCCATCGAGGGCTTATACCGCCCTAGATTGGGTATGTCAAGATTCATTTCTGGAGACGCCGTGAAATAAATATTGACCTACCCAGGTGGGATTAAAACCTACAACCTTCTGAACCAAGCACTCTGGGACCCTCACCCCAGCCCCCTCAGCTATCAGGTCCTCTTCTAACAATTTAGTATGTTGACTACTAATACAAAGATTACTTGTAATAATAATTATTGCCTAGTATGCATTATCATCTTATTTGCAGCAATTTAAATTAATTCACAAATTAATATTTATTTTATGATTCATAATATTTATTTTATTATTATTTATTTATTTTATTATTGTTAATTTATTTTTTTTCATCATGATATGGTTTTATGGTAACTGCTCATCATGATATATGCTTAGGTTAACAAAGTATAGGGTGTCTTAAAACTTATGAAAGTAAAAATCAAATGAGAAACACAAATTATAATCAGATTATTTTGAGGAAATTCAGAAAAAAAAACACCTTTAACCTCGTTAGTTACACCCAATAACTGTCTGATTAAAATTTCACCTATTTAAACATCAGCTAGACAACAAAATTACAGTTCAATTATTATTATTGAATTTAGGCTCATTACACTATACATTCAATGTATTCCTTGTAATGCTTGAATAAATAGGTGCTTGGTGTTTTAGTTTTGGAATCTTCCAAAAATAACCTCATTCTCCTTTATTACCATCATTTAATAGTTCCAGAAAGTATTAGCTGTTTCGAAATAGTCCATAATGTAATATAAGCTCTAAAATCAGGAATCTTATGTGAGCTTGATATGGACCCTCAACAAAAGAAATGAATAGGAAGATCAATGTTTTACAACCAGTTTGTCATTTAAAATCTAAACCATTGTTGGAGAAATTATTCCCTGTCTGGGTCAAGGAATTTTTTTTGCTCATAGGTACATTAAATAAGTTCTGTGTAAGTTTTGATCCTATTTACTTTATTTTCTGAGGCAATTTTCTGATATTAAATGTTGGGATTACCACAATGGCTGAAAAATTATTGGATATGAAGGTTTGAGTCCCCAAGCTCTTCAACAGAAGCTGCTTATCGTGGCCATAGTGTATATGCATTCATGTATATATTTTTTTTCAGGTGATTATTCATCAGTTGTTGGAAGAGGTAATGCTCGTAACCAAGATCTAAATAGAAATTTTCCTGATCAGTACAGAAGCTCACAGGTATTTATAACTTTAAAATAATGAAAGTAGGTACTTCAGTATCATTCTATTTATTTAGAATTAATGATATCAGAATGTTGATTGAAAGTTTAGAAGAGGTGTTAATTTATATTTTTTTAAAATCTGGTCAAAGTTTGAGCATTACTAAAAGAGGAGTGTTGTTATTTGTAAACTAATTTGTAATGTTTCAGTTGCGTTTTTATTTTAAATGTTTTTAAAATTTTCAGTCAATTTTGTATTTTAGATTTGCCATTTGCCTGATTAGTATAATCTGTATAATTTCACTTTTTCCTTTTGTGCTTCACTTTTGTTTATAATATTTTGAATAGGTCCACATAGATTGTGGTTGAATAGAATTTTAAATGAGTTTTGCTGATACTACTCCAGTCTAATTATATTATAATTGGTGCTAAACTAATGCTTAAGAAGTGTTTTAGTATTCGTCAGTTAATGTACATTTTTCTTATCATTAGAAAACTT
>NW_027106669.1:53670-57324 GCF_000696795.3 Halyomorpha halys
CATTTTGTATAAATTTCCCTTAACATGAATAATATTTTTCAAATAAAAAATGAATAAGAATGAAATTCTTATATACTGTGAACTATTGCAAGTTAATGCTCAGCAATTACAAATATTAGTTATCTCATTGTGGGCAGTCAATGTGTTAATCTTCTATGTTGATGGATAAATAAATTACTATTTTAAGTGTCTATTTTTAAATTTGATTGATTAAAAATTTTTTTTTTCATTAGAATGATTGTATGATGATATATTTTATTGAATGGCTTTGACACGATTACATTGTGTTCTAAAGTAATTGTAATTTGTTGCTTAGTAGTTTTTTTAATTTTTCAAAGATTGGCATTAAATTGGAACCTGAAACAGAAGCTATTATTCAATGGTTACAAAGTTATCCATTTGTCCTATCTGCTAACCTCCATGGTGGAGCACTTGTTGCAAACTATCCCTATGATGAGAATAGTTTTAACCAGATGGATAGCTCCCCAAATTTATCACCGGATCAAGATGTGTTTTTGTTACTTGCTAAAACATACTCTTATGTAAGTTTTTTTATAGTTTCAGATCTATGAATACTAATTTATGCATGTACTCAAGTAGTTTAAAAGTTTTATTATTAATATTCATTTTATTGTATTATCATGCTGTTACAAATTGATTTCTTGTTCTTATATCTTATTTTCTAAGCTGAAGGTAATTAAACTACAAGCAAGTTTAGTCAGAATTTTCTTCTTTGTAGTTTTTTGCATTATTTGGGCTCTGTCCAACAGTGATAATTTCCTTTCTCCTACAGAAATCTCATCAATATGATATAGTTTCAGAGAGCTGGGTTTTCAATTTTATTTTTAAGTAGAGGCCATGTGAAGATAATTTAAACCTCCTTGTCTATTCATTATTATTGTTACTGTACTACTTTGTGGACCCGGTATATTTTACCACTAGGAGCCCTTTATTGCATGTGATTGAAGGTTATTTTATATATTTATGTATAAAATGTGAGGTTAAAAATGAGGAACATTATGGTTGCTTGATTAATGAAAATATATTTTTGAGACAAATTTAATCTGAATCTGGTCTGTATGTTCCTAAGGGGGATAGAAAATGTGGGGTATGTTTCATATAATTTATACTTATCTGAGGATGAAGATTGCACTGCCACTCTTGCCATTTTGCTCATGGACCCACTATACAGCCAGCCTGTGTTCGTTGTGAAGTCACAAAGCTCAACTGCTTGAGTCATGATTAATTTAATGATTGAATTTTTCCTCATCCATAAATGTACTGGGATGTGATCCCCCACCCCTCCTATTCACCTTACCCCAACAGATTTTCACTTATTTTGGGCCCTTCAAAACTCTCTTAAGGTGAAACACTTTAATTCACTCGAGGGCTGCAAAACGCATATAGAGGAGTTCATTGCACAAAAATCTGAGAAGTTCTGGGAGGACGGAATTAAAAAATTACCTGAAAGACGGCAACATGTAATAGATCAAAATGGGTTATATATAATTGATTAAAAATATTTACAAGAATCTGAAGTTTTTATTGAAATCACCAGTAAAAAAATGCTACAAACTTATTTTAAAACCCAATAGTTGAAATTATTTAAAGTTGGCTTTGCTTTATTAGAAAACTATAGAACTAGATACTAACAACTGCTTTGGAGTATTTTCCATGAAATAAAATCAAAACAGGTCAAGGCAATGTAACTTTTCACCATTTTTTTCAATCACCATTTGCTTTTAAGAATCAAGAAATTAGTACAAAATAGAGAATTTTAATACCTTTTGAAGAGAAAATTTAATTTTGTTCGCCAGTCAATAATCCTGGCAGTATACCCACAAATTCCTAGATTTTATTTTGGGATGTTAGAAGAAATTTTAGTGAATAAAAAAAACTATGGAGTGCATACATGTTAGTAAAACACTCATATGGTATAGGATTGTATTAATTTTGTATTCACTCCCCCAGCTAATTCAGAAAAAAATCTATAAATAATTTAGTTGATAAATTTCAGGGTTTTAAAATGATTAATATAGATATTTATTCATATTGTCAAATACTTTTTCAATGCACAAATGTCCAGTATATATATACATAGAGGACGCAGTGGTTGTTTTTCTTCTGAATCTGCTTGACCAGAAAGCCTCGACAATGTGTGTTCTATATATATAGGTAAGGTGACTGATAAGGAAGGTGATGAGATAGGATGAGACTAACGGGTGACAGCTGTTATTTCTCACAGGATGGTAAACTCGTCCTACCGGGGATTATTTCTATAGATACGAAAGAGGTATCCTGGAGGGTAGCCAGCCCCGAGGTTGTGCAGGAAGGTACCTTTGTTCTGCCAGGTGCTGCTCCTGTAGATATGGAGGGGGTATGTAAGCCCGGAAGGTAGCTAGCCACCGGGTTCTATGAAAGGATAATTAGGTAAAGGAAAGAGATAACCAGAAAGGAGCAAACTTGAATTAAGAAAATTCGTTTAAAAAAAAAAAAAATAGCTCGAGAGAATATACTGAACATCTTGCCATCGAAAGGCTAATGAATCCGTTAACTTTACCAAGGCCGGTGAGAGGCACCACCTGTAAGAAATTACTTATTTATGATTCAGTATATTTCCCTTGGCAAACTTTATTCGTTGGTTCAACGTATTACAATTATAATGCTATTTACATGTTTATAATAAAAAAAATATTTAAATTTAAAAAATAAATCAATATAATATTTGAATAAGGAAAACATAAGCGGTGCTCCTAGGTGACATTAATTGAAGCTCTTCGTCTTGGGGGGAAGTACTAACACTGTTAGAATGGCCGGTCTCTGGTATATATATAATGTGTGTGGGTGTGTAAAAATTGAATTATCCTACCTCACTTATTTAAAATCTGATTGAAATTATTTATTTAAATAAAACCTAACTAATTACATTGCTGGAATAACAGCCCTCATAAAAACAATATTTTTTAAAAGAGTTTTAGTATCTCTTTTTGGTAGGGACAAGATTACCTGATATGAGGTGCCCTAACTTATCAATATTGTCCTAATTAAACAACTGTATTAGTAACTTCATCGTAAGGCCATTAAGCTGATTAATACTACTATCTAAGTTATCAATTAAATATTTTTTCTGTTTTATTATTTAAAATTTACTTCCCTTATATTCTCCTGTTTTCCTTCATACCAGTATTATTATACATTGACTACAGACCTTATTTGTGTAGAATTGTATACCTCCATATAGCTCAGTAGTACAATTTTAGCATAAGGTTCTTTTAGGTTTTCAAACTGGCCAAAGACTAAGATGAATTTATTTTCTTTCAATCTTATTTTTCAGGCTTAGTTTGATTTATAATTTTTTTTTAAATAGTTCATTGGTTCATGTGATAAATTTTGTATTATTTTTTTTTTCAGGCTCATCCAAGAATGCATCTGCTTCAGAAACATTGTTCTGATAGTAATGAAACGTTTGTTGATGGCATAACTAATGGAGCTGCTTGGTATAGTGTTCCAGGTGGAATGCAAGACTATAATTATATATTTGCTTCATGTATGGAAATAACAATTGAAATGGGTTGTTTTAAATACCCCCCAAAAGATAAATTACCAAAATATTGGTTAGAAAATAAAGAACCTTTACTTGCATTCATGCAGCAG
>NW_027106670.1:0-1735 GCF_000696795.3 Halyomorpha halys
ACTATTGTCATATCGACATAGTTATTAATGGATTACTTTTTTCAAGTATAATTAGTAAATCAACGTATGCACCGCGCCAGATTTTTAAATAAAGTTTAACTTTTCTTAAAGGAACCCTGGTACAACATAAAGCTATCCTAGCGGAATATTTTATTAGGGTCCCCTCGCCCCAGTTAACAATTAATACTGGATTTGTACTTTTCTATTACGAAACCCTTTTCCTCCAGACTCAGGTATCAATTTTATTATCCATAACCACTTTTCACTCCTACATAACGGAAAGAAGTCATACAATATGAATCTACGAACTCATAATTTAAGAACTAAATTTTGTGGTCAACTTATTTTTGATAACGTTACATAATATTTTTTTGTGTACACTAAAATATTAAAAAATTAACAAAAACACACTAAATAAAAATAATGTATTATGTATTTTACATGTGTATGAGTGAAGTTATTTTTATTGATTTATTGACATTTACAACTGTATATAAAATACAACAAGCAAATTTGAAGTAAGATCATAACGATATGATATAGCAAGTAGAGAAACTACCCAGTAGTAGAACTCTAAAAACATTTTACAATATAAGGTCACGAGGCCATCTTCTTTTCAGGCGCTTCGTAGGATTGCCAGGAATGGAAGAGGGAGCAAGGTTAGAAACTTGTGGGCTTAGGTGGTTAGGGAGTTTATAATGGAAGAAATGATATCGGGTTCGGGCTAGATCGGTTACATAAGGAACATTTAGGTCTTTATGGGTGGTTTTATTAGTAACAAAATAAGGACCATTGAGGATTTTAGAAGGATTTTGGATTGTAAGGATTGGATAAAAGAGGAATTCGAAGGTTTAGTGGAGCCCCAAAGCTCAACTCCGAACGTCCAGATGGGCAGTGTAGTTATTAAATCCAGTTCTGATATACGGCTGCGAGACCTAAGCTCTAACAGGTACCCTAGAAAGTAAAAATCTAGAGAGTTGAATGAAACTTCCTCCGTACAATTACAGTAGTGATCTGGGATGAGACCTTTAATAGATGGAGAACTAACAGTGACCTGCTTGTAGATACTGGCCAGTCAATATCTCATATTATGAATGCAAGGAGGTTAAGGTGGGCGGGACATGTGGCCCGAAGCTATCCATCAGGACGACTCTACACAACAATGAATAGTTGGCAAGAGACCACGTAAGAGACCAAAAACCAAATGAATGGGCAGAATCAACAAAGGTGCAAAAGAGCTACATACAATAAACAAAAAGCAGTAGACCAAATTAGACAGGCGTGAAGAAGGGCGGCAAAGTATCTATAAGATCTTTTTACAGAGCCACAAAACAAAACAAAAAAAATACACTTAGTTATTTAATTACTAATCAACTGTTATTTCAAATTAGGGAGACAATTTACGTTATTTAGAAGTTCTATTTCGTTTTAAAATAAACCGAGAAGATAATATTTTCTTTTTTTGTTTTGATTATTTATTCCGAATTTTCCTTTCTTTTAAACAGAAACTCTGTTCACTCAGGATGGTATGACAGCACTAAAAAGTATTTAGACACTGTGCAGTTGCATTTACCATGTGTAAAAAAAAAGGGTAAACCTTGGTGTAATACGTTTCAAGAGAAAAATTTTAGTATTATTTATATATTAAATCCTTTTTATGGAAAATCTCATTAAAAAGAACGAAATCATCTTCTCCATAAGTGTCCATTGTGTAAAGTTTCACTGTAATTGTTAA
>NW_027106670.1:4017-5346 GCF_000696795.3 Halyomorpha halys
TAATAGTTTGACTTTAAGGTTACTGTATTAAAATATATATCGATCAAATACTAATAAAAAGATGTTTGAAAGTAGGTTTATTCAAACTACAGCCCACGGGTCAAATCAGATTTAAGAGAACCACCAATTTGGCCTTCTGAAATTTATTTTGGTTATATTTCAAAATTTATACGTGATATTCCATACAAAATAATTACCAGATATTCTTATTTAATGATGAATCAAGCAACACAATAACTGACAAACAAAATCAAATTTAAATTGAACGGAAATTAATTGTATTAGTTAGGTTTTATAGCTCTTGATTAAAAAGTTCAGACTTCTGTTTTAGATGAATATTTAAGTTACATTTATTTTTCTTAGATGTGAACATTCTTATGAACTACAACAACGGTCAGATGAACTGGTCATACCAAAGATTACCAAACTATGTTTTTTTAAAAATTTTCATATAAAATATTTCTATGTTTTGATTAAATACTAATTTATAAATAACTACTTACGTGAATATTTTAATTATTTTTTAAGTAAAAATCTTATCCG
Source organism: Halyomorpha halys (assembly GCF_000696795.3). Taxonomy (NCBI): domain Eukaryota; kingdom Metazoa; phylum Arthropoda; class Insecta; order Hemiptera; family Pentatomidae; genus Halyomorpha; species Halyomorpha halys. The sequence continues at coordinate 4,561 of NW_027106670.1, forward strand.
TAATCATAACTATGGAGGTAAGAAAACATTTATTTATAAAGTTAGTTCATTAATACATTTTTCGGCACAATCCATTATTCTCTACAAGTTTATAGATCTTTTGGATATTAATTTTCCAAAAATCTTTGGTTTTTCTACAGCACATTATACATATACCCATTTTGAGTAGATAGAATAATTACTGAAAATTCGTTTACAACCTGATGAAATATTTCTTCTATTGTTTATATATTTACCCGTTTTCATTAGTAGACAGTAAAAGACAAATTGATTTTTAAAAAATGACGATATTTAGAAGCTATGTTCAGTAAAGAATGGTCTATAATATTTCAAAAAGAATAAAACCAAAATGATGATTAATACCATTTAATTACACACACACACGCACGCACGCGCGCGTGCACATTCTTTCCTAAAATATGTTTTATATCCCTTGTTGTAGCTTTTTTTCCAGTATTAGGGTAAAAGATAAACATATTTACCATTTCTCTAGTCGTTAAAAAATCGAATGAAAATCGTACTATTTATATAAATAATCCAAATAATATTTACTTCACTTGACCTCATCCTCACGTCCGGAATTAAATTCAATAACAGACTTACATGCCTATAAAATTATGTTTGTAATCAGTATGGAAATGATCTTTGGGGCTCTACCAAATCATCAAATTCCTCCCGCATCCTCTCCTTACAATCCAAAATCCTACGCAAAATCCTTGATGCTGGATATAATGTTACAAATAAACTCATCCAGGGTAAAAGGTAAACGTAATTTACCATTTCTCT
>NW_027106671.1:0-4208 GCF_000696795.3 Halyomorpha halys
GTTTTCTTTTTCAGACACAAAACACTGTTTATGAAATAGTGTCGGATATGAGCACAAGATACGATTCCTTAGAAGAAAGACTTATAGGTCTAGAAGATAAAATAAACAGTATTCAAGAGCAGGTATAAATTTATTATATTATAATTAAATTTAAAATATAATTATTTTGATCTTGTATGTATCGGTGAAGTTACTGTATCTGTAGTCATGGCATTTACTGGAAAAACTTTGTGCAGAGCACTACAAATATATATAAAAACATTTTTTTTTTCATTTCATTTTCCTGACCCTAAACACTGTTATAGAATGCTATTAATTTTAAAAATTAATATTTCTGTTTTAAGGATAATCATCATTAATAAACATTTATATCTTATTGTAATTAGTTCGAGTTACTGCCTGAGATGCTGTCCCGCTGTTTGGAGCAATGCCAGCAGGAGTCATCAGTGAGGGAGAGGGAACGGCGCAACTTCCTACACCCGGATACAGCAGCGTCCGGCCCGGTAGCGCTCCCGCATTCCCGGAGCGTTCCACCACCCACATCGCCTTACCACTGGCCTGCTTCCCCTGTCCTACCACCGGTGTCCTCTAGGACGCCCCACCTCGTTCCTGAACCGCTACATCCCAACAGCTGAGTCATCGCCATCACATTGGACAAACCGTCTGGTCGCCAGGCAACTGTCTAGCCAATAAGTGTCAGTAACAAACTCTGGAAATGGGAGGTTTATATTGCTTAGTTTAGAAGCTTGCATATTTTTGAATTTAAAAAAAAAAGAATGAAAAATAAAAAAAAAAATAATACAATTAAGACCTTGTTTAAGACTTTTTCCTGTGTTCTCGAGAGGATAAGCAGAAAGTGTGATCACATTTAAGTGGATAAAGTAGCTTATAAATCCCATATATTCCATCAATTAAACTTTATTTTTTTACATAATTACATGTATATATTTCTAAAACATAATTATAAATATAATCTAAGAAAAACAAATTAATTATGATTCAATACCAATCAGTTTTTAATTTGAAATGATCACTCATTCATTCTTATTAATTGGAATATTTTATTAAATATCATAATGTATATTAATAAAATGAGCTTTAAGAGTGGTAAAAGCGAAATTTATTCATTTATATAATCTTTAAAAAGTAATCAATTTATCTCTTTGATCCTTCAATACATTGATAGATAAATATTTAAAATGTATTATGAATCAATATTTTAGTAAAATTATTGACACAGGCTTAGAAGAAAGTAAGAGGCTTAAAGTTCAAAATAATTTACCAAAATTTGGGAAGAAATAATAACTATTCATCTAATGAATAACTTTTGAGATTTATTGTAGTATATAATATTGTTTTGGGTAGGATATGAAAAGGTTCATAACGATTGCCTTAATGCTTTTATATTTAAATATATGTATGTTTGAAAGTTTGTTTGTTTCAGCCAACTTAGCAAACCAAATCTCAGCTAATGATTGTAATTTATTTATACCCAAAATTCATAAAAATATTTATTAAGTTATATGCCACTTAACAGCCATAACAAACTGAAAAAATCCTTGAGCTCTAATTTAATTTCATCAAAGACACACAATTTATTTTATTTTTTTAAAACATCCAACTTGCAGATCATTCTTTCACATAATTGCATCAACTGATTTGTAATTTTGACTGTAGGATTATTGGAAACAAAAATATGAAGCTATACTTAACAAAGTATTAACTTTTTATCATAGATCAAAATAATTTTATTTTTAGACAGGTTAGAAACTTAAAAAAAAAAAAAAATTAAATTTAGAAAACTTGATGATGATCATTATCTGAAATAAAAATAATAATGAACTTTCCTTTTTTGTTGTCTTTTTGTTCTAATCATTAATTATTGCTACTTTTGTCTTTTACTTATGAAAAAAATTAATAAACTAATTGTAATCATGTATAAAGACAGTTTTAATAATTAATTTTGTTTCATTTATCTACTTTGGCAATATTTTCCTTAAAGATTACGAGATCAAACTCAAAAGTTTTGAGCTGTAGCCAAAGCTTATTGAGAAATGTCTTTTCTCTTTTGGGTTACCATAGTAGCAAATACACATTTTAAACATAATTTTATCCCTCTTTAAAACTTATATTTCCTATTTTCTGTTAATTTCCCAAACCGAAGGCCATATTAATCTTGTAAAGGCAATCACTCAAATTTTAATAATGACAGATTCTGGTGGATAACTAATGAATAATCTGAATAATTAAATTCACGAAATTTTTTTAATCAATTTCTGTTTTGATAATCATAAAGAAGTTATGATATCAATTATAATTAATAAGATATGATATATAATTATCTCCATATAACTATAAAAATTAGTTTCTACCACACTTGACAGGGAAATAAACATTTCTGGTCTTACTAAAACTAACAACTTACCAAAGTAATTTAATAAAGCAAAAAATGAGTTTTTTTTTTTTTTATTTACCTTAAACTCCTAAAATAGTGCATCTTAGCAAAAAAAACTTATAGACAAACCAAAAACAATTATTTTTTATTTCTACTAAAAACTAAATTACAATTCATTCACACACACTTAAAACCAAAGCACATTTCTGGGAGTCCTAAAATCATTACTAAGGAGCTAAGTTGTTTGGTAAAGTAACAAATTATGAAATTTGATTTTTTTTTTTCCTCTATTACTCCAAACAGTGATTATTAGTAAAAAAAAAAAAAAAAAACTTATAAAAAATTAAATAACATTAAATTCTGTGTTGAATAAGTACCATAACTTATTTATTGGATGAAGAAGTATGCCACAAACTGTAAATCAAAAACCTTTTTTTTTTTTTTATTTCTACCAAAAACATATATTTAGTGCTGTATATGAGAGTGCAGAGAAGTACATTTCTGGCAGCCTTTAAAGAGTTACTATGAAGCTAATTAGTTTCATAAAGTAATTAAAATTTGATTTTTTTCCTTTATAAATCCAAAACGGTTAATCTTAGTGAAAGAGTTATAAGAGTTTTAGGATTACCAGAAATCCACTTGCATGTAAAGTATTATTGAAACCAATTATTTCCAAATTCATGTTTTATTGGTTGGGCTCTTGTATAATAAAACAATACAATATGTATTGGGTTGACAAATAAGACTTTTTATTAGTTTTCATGGATTAGATGCTATGTAGTAAAACCTCTTATTATCATCTATTCTTTATACTTTATTTCTTAGGAAATCTGATGATTTCAGGCAATAAACATCATATATCATATTTAATGGATTCCTTTCATTAAATCTTTTTATTTGATCCATATATCTCCATTGATGGATCCAAGGAGCCGAAAGTGATAATTAGCTGGCACTGAGACTGAAAATTGTGAAATAACCATTTTCAAATCTACATATTTGGATATTAAGATAGAAAAATAAATAATAAATTCACAATATTTTCATAAGATGTTCTCTGTCAAATATTCTTCATCCCAATCAACTTATTGTTGACTAGAAATCTTTTAATTCTGGAAATTTTATTATACCTATCTTACAATTTTAGAAGCTGATTTACCAATAAGTAAATAACTACAAAATTAATTGATAAACAAGTTGTGCCTGAAAATTATAAGGCTTTAACTGACAAAAGACAAAAGAAGATAATCGTTAAATAAAAATAAAAAGAATTATTTGGAACCCCAATATAATTAACAGAGAATTATATGGTATTTTTGGAGAATTGAATTTATGTTTTACAATTTTACACTATAAAAACTCAGTATAAGTTCTTAAACATTATGATTTTTACGGCTTTATGAAAACTTAAATTTTTCATATAACTTGTGTTCATGATAAAGGGTCAAAATGGGATTAGCTACTTGATATTTCAGATTGCTTCGGATCACGAAACTGATCAGATATATAATCGGCATGAAATTATAAAAATAAGTTATATTATAATGAAAATAACCAAACATTATATAACATCTAAAATTAATATTACAATGTAATCAGAATAAATAGTATTCCAAATCCTACTACAATAGAGAGTATAAAATAGTAAATAATAACTTATATTAATTTATATTTGTAGAGAATCACTTAAAACGTCCACTAAAATTTAACATCATAAAGAATTAAAAAAATTTAAAACTTTTAAAGAAAGACCAATATTTATATTAAAGATTATGTTTAATAACTAGAAATAGACAAAATTGTATTTCAAAAT
>NW_027106672.1:0-268 GCF_000696795.3 Halyomorpha halys
AACCCGGTTTGGAAACGAACGTCTCATTTAGACTAGGAAGAAATTTCAGCTAAAAAAAAAAATAAAAATCATATACTTTCCAAAAAGATTTTTCTCAATAAGAAGTGAATTTCTCGATATGAAGTGAGTTAACTGTATTTAAAGATTTTTATTTGTTATCTCGTGACAATCTTATACTAAAACTGTTAATTAAATGGACTAGGGAGAAATTTTAACTGAAAGCAATTCAAAATTACCTATTGTCTCAAAGTTTTTTTCAATAAGAAGT
>NW_027106672.1:2490-3428 GCF_000696795.3 Halyomorpha halys
TATGTCGTGTCATATTGTTAAACTGTAATAAGTAGTTTATATATAATCGTTTCACTATTTTGAGACTGGTTTGGTGGTTTTTAATTTTTTTTTTTAGCTTTTTGGAAGATAGTCCGGGTGTCGCCAATAACGATATCAAAATAGTAAGAAAAAAAACTATTTAAGATTGACCAACGTATTGCCCCATTTTGCAGGGCTTCGTCAGGGCTGTCAGATTGAAACACATCGAACGACCAAATGTCAAAACGTTGGTTAACTATAAATAGTTTTCTTTTACTATTTTGATACCTTTATTTACAGCCACCCGGAATATCTTTCAACAATCTAATTCATTCGGTCAACTATCGTCTTCCAATATTTTTTTAGCGTTTTGAAACAGCCGCCATATTTTATTCCCCCAAATTATATTTGGCAGATTCATCAATTTTTACTATTGGTAATTATACTTAGTTTTCATTAAAGTGATAAAAAATTTGGGTGAAATGACTGAATTTTTGTTCACCGGACTCTTACACTAAACGGTCTACTAATAATCTTCCAATGTCCTTATTATATTTCTTTTTTTTGTTTAAGCAAAATAATTTGTACCTAAGTTGTCTCAAACCCCTCTTTATCACTTCCTTAAATGTCCAACGTTTCGGCCAACCTAACCATCCACAAGTTATGATTATTATCAATCTTAAAGTTAAATTTACACCTCACATCCAACAACATTAACAAAAAAAAAAACTTTTTGCAGGCTATTCTACCCAGGTCATTAGTATAAGTCAAATCACCCTATTTTGTCACTTTTCCATTAAATTTTAAAACTTTAAATAACAGGTCAAGTAAACTGTAACTAAATTTTAGCTAAATTCCATAAGAAAATTTTTCATATGAAATTTTTTCCGAACTATAAATCAATTTATAGCGAATATCTTGAAAACTACTACTCCTAT
>NW_027106672.1:8642-8941 GCF_000696795.3 Halyomorpha halys
TCAGGAATATTTTGACAAAGACGTGAGAACCTAGTTCAATATTCAGTAGGTGACGTACTAACATTGGGAAATCGGGATAATTGGAGCATTGTATTTGGTAGCCTGTGTATCCATTGAGGATTGATGACTTCCGGGATGTACAGAGGTATTTCTTTAACTCAATAACAGTATGTGTTCTTTCGGCCAACGGGAGTGTTGAATTTATTTTATTTCTAAAAAAATTTGAATATTTAGGTTGAAGATGTATTTATGCGTAGGGTGATCGTTTTGAGGGTATAATTTTGAAATATAGTTTATCG
>NW_027106672.1:9683-9939 GCF_000696795.3 Halyomorpha halys
TAAAAATATAAAATAAAAAATTACTTTAATTAAGATGACATATGTTCACAAATTAATAGTAAGAAGGTAAGGGAAAAATAAGAATAATAACTAAGAAATTTGGCTTAGTTCCAAAACGTTTTAGATTTGTAAATTGTTATAAATTAGTGAAGTAGATGTATATAAAGTTAAATATTAAATTATTTTTATGTAAATGTGTAAACAATTTTTTTGTTAAAATGCAATGTAATATTTCTTAATTTTAACGGATTCATTC
>NW_027106673.1:0-4621 GCF_000696795.3 Halyomorpha halys
TAGAAACAGTCTAGCAGAGTCAGGGATGGCCAATATTCAAGTCTAGCAACAATCTAGCAGAGTCAGGGATCGCCAATAATCAGAATTAATTTTCCATATACTAAATGATCTACAATTTACATTACTGAATAAATATGACTAATCTGGTCTAAAGTTGGGGATTAATGTAAAAAATAGTCCACTGTCAATTTTATCAAAATTCATCCACTACTTTTGCTTACACATGCACAAATGTATTTTTCTTAACATGCAATTGGGTTAAGTTCAAATATGCATCAGAAATGTTTTTTGGGGCTTTAAAGAATATAACAACAATTTAAAGTGGACCATTCATTGAAATTTAGACACCAATCAATCAGTTGTGACATTAGATAATAAGAGATCTGCTACAGATCATTGCCTTTGAATCAATACCTCATAACAAGTAAACAAACAATAATAGATAATAGAAATGTGATTTACTGGTTATTAAAAAGAACTCACGGTGGATAGGGAGGAGAGGGAGGACTGTCCATTTCAACGGTCAGCCTCTCGCCAGCTGTTATCCTGAGATTCCTGTGTTCCGACTCCCTGTCAACACTCCACTGGGCGATCCTTCCGAATCTTTCAGACAAGCTTAATTTTGGACCTTTTGTTTCAGGCTGGCTAGTTCCACTGGAGGAGTCTGAGTCAGACTCTACTTTAATGTAATGAGATCGGCTTACCTGTCCATCAACATTTCTCCATAATTAATTATACAATTCAATAAATAATAAATACATTAAAAAACATTATATTCCCCAGCTCACTAATTGAAAACTGTATTTTACATAGAGGTCAGGTAATTTTTAACAGCTATGATAAATTCCTAAGTAGATTGGATTTCAAATGAAATCTGGACTAGTAAAACTCTGGATTTTAAAAACTTTATTAAATTATCATTATAGTTTACTTTTACAACTTAAGAAAAAACAATATCAAAACTATTAATACATAACAGCGATCACAGGAAATAAGTTGGTATGTCAAAAAATGGTCAAAATGAGTTATATATACTGTGATCATCTTTGAAGTGGTTCTGCACATTTTAAAGAAGTTGTTAACTCAGAACTCTCTCCTGCTAATTGTAAAGAACTAAAACTGAATACTTCTTGATTTAGGAGTATATACTAAACAGCAATAATGACAACTGTGGCACTTTGTGTATCGGTTCAGAAGAATAACCTTTCAGTTGAGGAATTCTTTCAACCAGACGAATGTACCCCTCAGGGCTATGCATCTTGGCTTGGCAGAAATAGAGACTAAACTTGGGTGGGTTGTCTATTGGAACACAATGGCCAATGTAACCATAGTAATTATTATCAATAGACTATAACTGAAACTGGAGTTGCTGCAGACACCCAGCCCAATTTTAGTTCTCTGTTCTGGCACCCTTGCAGTCCAGTAAATATTCCTAATGCAGAGAACCGATCACAGCAAACAATAGCTGACCAAACTTAAATTTAAAAACCCACAATACCCATTATTATAATAAAAACACTTTTGAAATATATAAATTGTTCTTCAATCTCTGTTTCTAAGTTTATCAGTGTGAAAATTTCTAATTTCATGACCCTATATTAGATACACAAAAAACTACTTGTTATTTTGAGAAAATATAGTCATGAGGCATTTATTGTTTTTGATCGTTTTTCATGTTTTTTTTTGCCTGCCGACGCTAACATCAAGATAATATTAAAACATTTCCAGCCTATTAGCATTAACTTCCAATCAGAGGAGGGGGACTTCCTCCGATTGGAAGTTACCAAGAAAAGTTTCAGATTAATAGGCCTTTGTCACCACCTTGGTGGTGAATTAATTCTTAAATACATTACAAGTGAGAGTTTAAAATCTGTCAAAAATAAGTCTGTTTAAAATTTCATGTTCATAGACATTATATTATATGAGATATAGATAGCTGAAAACAAGCACTAGTGCCAGGAAAATATAGTCACACAGTGCTTGTTGTTTTTAATTTGTTTTCAAGCACATTTTTTTGCTAGGTGGGGTGGAACACTGCTGTGTTCCTAGATTAAGATAAATTAATCAATATTAAACTCTAAGATGAAATTTAAATTGGCATGCAATCATCAAATAAACCTATTTAATCATGTATATAAGCAAAAACATTACCTTTAGAACCGACTTTTCTTTAATGCGCTTCCTTGGTACTTTCTTAGATTTAGATTTATCAGCTGTCCGTGATTGTATCAAAGACATTGATCGGGATCTAAAAAATTAATTATTACAATTTAATGTTATAATAATTTTTCTCCTTAATTTTTTAAAGACATTTCTTTTACCCATTCCTTTTTAAAATCTCATCATGACATCATTATCACTAGAGCAGACAAAGGCAACATGACAGTCATAATGGATCGTCCAGACTACAATGAAAAAATGGCTTTACTTCTATCTGACCGATCTACATATGCACCCACACCCCGAGACCCCACTCCCTCACTACAAACCTAATTCAACCAACACCTTAGGGACCTTTTATATTCCCAACAAATCAACTACCCGACGTACAGAAATCTTATTTCCTATAATTCTGTTGCACCACGGTTTTATGGACTTCCAAAAATTCATAAGTCCACTTTGTCCGATCACTTCCAATATCAATTCTCCCTCTGTTAAACTCAGCAAATTCTTACTTCCCTCAAAACAAACCTTCAGTCACAATAATTCACATGATATTCATAATTCCTTTCACCTCCGTGATCTTTTATTATCTTTCACTATTCCTGACCATTATATTCTTGTTTCTTTTGATGTAGAGAGTTTATTCACCAACATTCAAATAGACAAAGCCCTACTGATTGTCGAAGCCAATTGGACATCCATTGCACCCCACACTTCACTTAACCTTTTTTCCTACCTTGAATCCCTTCAACTCTGTAGTAAATCTGGTTACTTTACCTTCCAGGGTCAGTTCTTTAACCAAATTTCAGGGCTGGCCATGGGAAATCCTCTAGCTCCCGATCTTTCCAACATTGTTCTTAATGATTTGCTCAATTCTGTTATCCCACTTTTTCCAGTTGACATTATTCTTACTAAAAAATATGTAGAGGATCTCCTCCTTGTTTTAAGTCCTGATAAACTCCCTGACATCTTAACCGCCTTTAATTCTTACCATCCACGCCTTAATTTTACTGTCGAAATTGAAAATAATAACTCCCTTCTGTTCCTTGACCTTCTCATCATAAGAAACTCAGACAACACCATATCCACTGGTACACCAAATCTACCTACTCAGGCAGACTTCTAAATTACCACTCCCAACATCCTTACCATCAAAGAATTAACGTAGCCAAAAACCTTCTTCACCGTGGCCTTTCCCTTTCTGACTCCCGATTTCATGAAAAAAACACACACCGCATCAAACAAATACTCTTAGCTAATAACTTCTCCCTCCATATCATTCATAAACTTTTACACAACTACCAAAATCGTCTCACCACTTCACCTAATTCTACACAACCCCTTTCTATCCCCTTATACAGATCACTTCCATATATCGCCTCTCTTTCCGACAACATTCAAAAACTCCTACGTTCTGCAATACCTAACCTCCGTATTGCCTTCAGACTTCACAACACACTATCTAATATTTACACTAAACTAAAGACCCTATCCCTCCTCTACACCAATCACATATTGTATACCACATCCCTTGTTCCACCCTTAATTGTAATTCTGCTTACATAGGCGAAACCAAAAATCTCCTAAAAGACTGTATCAAACAACACAAATATTCTATTTCCTCACATAATCATTCTGCCTCTAAACTTTCGGAACATTCTCTTTTATTAAATCATTCCTTCAATTTCGACAAAATGTTCATAACCATGACAAAAGGCTCATCTCTGAAAGCCTCTATATCCAATGAGAACCTTCTTCCGTCAATTTAAAAACCGACAAGAACAACTTATCATTAACATATTCACAAATAGTTAATTTATTAAAAAAGTAATTTTCACATTTTTATTTTTTTTATTATTATTTCACTTTGAAACTTTTTCTTAAACATTTGTCGTCCCCCTCTTATATTACGTTTCCTCTTTTTAACTGTTGTTAAATAACCATGACACTGTCATCTTCCGGTACTTCGTTATTCGGTAATTCATATATATTTTTAACTCTTCCAATAACCATTTGTCGTCACCCTCTCACACGCTTTCTTCCTCTAAATTTTTCTACTTTTTATTTTTACCCTCTCGTAACGTTTCCTCTTAAAAAAAAAAAAAAAACTTAGTCATTCTTGTAACGCCTTTTTTAATTCAGAGTACCCATTAGGCGTTTGATTTTCCAGCTAACAGGTTCGTTTTTGTTTTCTTTACTCTTTCTTTATTTTACTCTTACCCCTTATTTTCTCCATTTTCCTTACCCGCGTTATAAGTTTTGTTCACTATATATTATTGGTGTTTCAGAATTTTTTTTTTCTGTTCATTTCTTGGTATACTTTACTTATATTTTGCCTCTTTATCAACTATTATTGTTACATATATTTGCTTCCTCTCAATTTTCATTTTCTTTTCATATTTCAATTTTTAAATTATTAATAACTAATATGTTCATACTTCTTTGCATTATATAACTT
>NW_027106674.1:0-8095 GCF_000696795.3 Halyomorpha halys
TATATATATTTACAATAAAGGAGGTAAGAAAAAAAATTATTATAAAACTAATAAAGCAATGCTGTAGTTATATATAATTTTCTTAAAATTTTGGTTTCATTCGCCTTGTCTGTGGTGAAATATCACAACCTGAACGATCATAGCTCGCCCCCTTCCCTACTTTTGATATTGTGTTGCCGTGTACGGAGCTTCGGGGTTCTATGTCCGACTAGGGGTTCCCCGTACACGTATTATATTGAAATTTATTCATATATTCATGTAATTCTATTATGTATTTGTATTTATATATCTATATTCTATGTATTTATATTATGTATTTGTATTATATATCTCAATCGGTTCCTGATGGGAACCGACTGAAAAAGTATGCGCTATATTTAATTCAAACACTAGATACCATAGACCCATCATATATATGCGAGGATATATGAATCGAATATATATCATAATATATGAATATCTATAATTAATCATTGGAGTTCTTTTCCAACGGTATCGTGTTCACCAATTTACTATGCTATTATATACGAGGTGGCATGCAGTGATTCTTAATTATAAAGTAAAGTCTTTGTTACATATTTTATATTTACAATCGTATATACATTAGCAAGAATAATATAATGAGAGAGGATGGTAGATCAGTTCCCTTAAACTTTAATTATTATATTATGAATTGAGAAGTACCAGTTGGGATCTTTGATATTTATACTGACCCTAAGTTATCAATTCTAGTATTGTCATTCAAATTACAACGGAAAAAGTCTTACTTGTTTTGGTATGTAGGTCGGCTTGGAAGTTGTCGCGGTGGAGCATCCATCTTCGCCTTGCTCCACAGCCTCCCGGCGGCCGTTGCTGAATCCCTGCGAAATGTGACTTCCTCCTCTGTCCTCCAACTGGTCAGCCACTCAATCTCCAAACTCTCCTCTTCCAGGACTGTCTTCCACTGTCTCCTGACGGTCTTCCTCTGATTCCCGACGGTCTTCCTGCTCCTTTTTGTTTCTTTTCTCCCCTCTACTTCTGACTACTCCCCCTTTAGATGTCCGTTCTTTTGATTGACTTTTCATGTGTTCTCACTCTTTTTCCTACCCTTCAGAGGGGGTGGGAAGGTACAATGACCTTCGGCGAAAGTCGGTCTTTTTTCCTCCCTTTCATGTTTAAATTAAGGCGGCTTTCTTCTTTGACAGAATTCGCTGTATTTTCCCCGAGGTTTTTGGAGTGTGAGATAAGGGCTGTTTAGCTGTTTATCTCTGCTTACGCGTAACCTCGCGTTCCCAGGCACCTCTGGGTATGGGTAACCTCTTTTATCTACATATATCTGTACATTACTTTTAATGTTTTGCCGATCAAGAACATACTCTAAGTTCAAAAATTCCAGCTGGTGCCTTCTCATACATATCATTGTATTCGCTTGGGCGTAAGCTCACATTCTATTTTCTCACTCTTTAACTTTTTCCATCTACTATTCCAAGTTTTCCATCGTGAACAAATTTCAGGATAGTATTCTTAACATAAAAAAAATTATTTTATTTTTGTGAATCAAAACCTTGATGAATACAAATAAACAGTTATCCTCCGTTTTATGTCAAATCAATTATTTTTCAAATTTATATTTCGTGTGTATTTAATTGTCTCACTCCGAGTGCCCTTAATTTATACTATTATCGTAAAGTATACCGTCAGTAGAATGATAGATTATCTGTCGATGGACGTTTAATTTTGCATGAAGTACCGACAACTTTGCAGAAAGTGAATTGGGTTATCATCAGGCTGAATTTCGAAAAGGAAGGTCAACTCACGATCAGCTTTTTCCCCCTATGATTATAATTTAGAATAAGATAGTTACTAAAGATTCAGAGAACTCTTTGACAAAACAAATGTGGTTAGGTACATTAAAATTGGATGTTACCCTGGGCAGGTCATGTCTCTTGGATGAATGACTCCAGGATTCCAAGATCTTCATTACAAAATTGGACTGCAGCTTCACAGGCGAACTGATGGAGGCTTTTAGAGGCAGCCCAGACTCATTGGTGGATTGTTGTGTGGATGATAACTAATAATCTTATTTAAAGGGCAGTAAAGTTTTTTATTATTAAAGCATTTTTTTGATAGTTTTAAAAAATATATTAAATGTCATCTTTAATATTCTATAAGTATTTATTTATAAATTCTTGTGACTGCAGTTGAATCTTCTCATGATTTTCATCTAATGGTGATTCTTTGCCTTAATATTATAAAATAAAATTCAAAACCACATTTGGTTCAAATTAAAATTAATCCTTGCTAGTCTCAAACCAGCAATTTCTTTATTATTCATACCCTTTCGATAAATAGGTATAAAATAATTTTTAAAAACTGAATCCAGAAATAACACTATTTTATTATTATTAAAAATGGGATAGGTTTAATTATTAAAATACACAAAATGATAGGAAACTATTTTGAAAATTCACCATTTAAACCCTGTGTTTGGCTGTATTAATGAGGATAAAACCTATCTGATATTAAAATCTATTTAATTGTACATTCATGTTACTAGTCTAAATAAAATTATTAAACTGTTTCCAGGAAAATTGTAAAAAAAGTGTAAGATTATTGATATAATCCATAGCACTTCTAGTAAGCTAATTTTAGTGAAAAGTTGCTATAGCATCTCTGGTATGTGCATGCATCTCCTTGAATATGTAATTTCATTTTGTACAACTTTTCATTTTTGAGCTATTATCTTCACATACATACATTACCACACACACTGACAATTTTCCGGGCCTTAATCGTTAATACTCTTATAACATGTATTTCTGTTGAAAACTTAGATTTAAAATGTTTCATAGTTTCAATACTTTCTCTTAGCATGTGTTTCATTAATAGGTATGGTGAAAGTAAAAATGACTGCCCACTAAAAAAAACAATGAGCTTGGCCTAATATGGTATCACTTACTATTTTCTGACCATTAATCATAATCATTACTAATTCTCACTGAGGTACCAAATTGCTGCAGTGCAAGGACAGATGTAATACACTGCTAAATATCAATGAAAACTAGGAATGATAAAAGTAATAAAACTAAGAATTTCAAAAGGCAAGGTAGAATATTAATAAATATCTAACTTTTGTTATGAAAATAATATATTTATAACATTTAACAAACATAACAATTAACTTCAAACAGAAATAATTCAGCAAATAATTCAAAAATAGTTGTTTTGGAAACAGCTAGCTTTATTGAAATAAACGTAAATTATGATTCCTGGTTAATTTTTCACTCATCGTGGCTTTAAACTGCAAATGATTCAAATTAGTTAAGTATAAAGACACATCAAGTAGAAAATTGAAATTGAAATATGATCTAAATTTTGGTGCAACCCCTTAAAACAAAAATAAAGAACATAGATGCATATTTATTTTCTGTCACTTTGTAGTTTCACCAGCAGTTTATGAGATGCAGCAATGAGACTAGCAGAATGCAAGGAAAAATAAATTTGTAGATCATCAGCATAAAGATGGTATCGGAAGTGATGGATGGAATCAGAGAAATCATCAATGTTAATGGGAAAAAGGGTTGACAGGGAGAAATCCTAAGGAAAACTACACAAGGGGAAGAGAGGAGGTCAAAGTTCATCCGGGATGATCACTATTGTGAATGAACAGATAAGGAAGAATAGACCAGCAATTAAAATTGGTGTTCACAAAACTACCATTTATGAGTTTTTCCATTATTCCTGCTGAAATGTGATGAATTTAAAAATTATCTAACATTTATTCACTGAAATTAGATTAACAAATACCAACCTATTTAAGATGTTATCCTAAAAACATTTTGAATTTTCTTTAATTACCCCTAAAAAATTTAAACAAATATCATGTTATTTTGATTCATAAATGAAAATTTAAATTTTCCTTTTAAGCAGAAATTTGTGCTTGAGAATAGTTGTAAAGGCTGCCTCTTTCCAAAACAGGATATGTGTTCTCTTTGGAAGGAATGAAATCTAGATTTGTTTGAACATTCTCGGGATCTCCCCATCCTCCACCTCCTGGAGTAAGTAATTCGAAGATATCCTGAAACATTTTGTATGAAAATTATTAAGTAGGATGACCATCCTTAATTAATGATCATTAAGGCTATTTGTTTCAAAACTGGCTCAATCCTTTTTTTTTTTTTTTAATCAAAAATATTACATGTGACACCGAAAACATATGATAGTGCCCTGTTTGACCCAGGTAAACCCCTGATTTAAACCTACTTGACAAACTTTTCGCAATGCCTTTAAAAACTTATGAGACATAAATTTAAAAAAAAAGGGGGAAACAAGAGGATTGAGAGAGTTTTTAAACTATTCACCTCTAGTTAGCTAGGATAATCATTAATCATTTTATAAAAATTAATGTAGAATATATGTATAAATAATTGATCGTATTAATTCATATTATGAAGAAAAAGGTCAGAGATGCAGTCACAAGAAAACAAAAATATAGTTAACAACTATTTATTTGCCAACGTTTCGCCCCACTTTGTAGAGCTTCATCAGGACCAAGAAGATACAAAAACAACTAACAATATTTTTAGTAATATTAAAAATACAAAAGATAAATTAAGGTAGGGTTGAAATTATGTAAATATATGTGAAAAGAAAATTATACACAAATGAAAGAAAAGAAGAATTAAAATAGTATATAGTAATAAAATATTTAGGTTTACATTTTTTATTAACTATTCTTTATTTACTTCTTTTACATTTATTGCATTATACCTATATTGTATTCATTGTATTATCATAACTATATTTTCTATCGGTATATATCATTAGTTACATATTTTATCATTTAATTCATTTTTAGTTTTTCCTCCTTAACATCCCATTCGTTGCAGATTTGACCCAAAACAGATATGCGTCTTTTTATTCCAAACTCCTTAACCATCCTAACCCATTAATTCTTAATCTTTCATCCTTAACAATCCCTGATAATCCTCTGAGGCGTCTGAAAAGAAGATGGCCACGGAACCTTCTAGTTTAAATTAATGTTTGAAGTACCACCAATGGGTGGTTCCTTCCCAAGATTCCCAAGTGTATATGAAACATACTACATATTTACCTATTATATTATTTTGTACAGTTGTAAATTACAATAAATAAATAATTAAAAAAAAAAAAAAAAGTTTTTCCTAAATTAGATGTTTCCTATAGTTACTATTATTATCATATTTGTATATATCTCTCTTGTATTTCATGTATTCAAAGTTAAAACCGAGCCACCGCCCGTGGTTGGGCGCAGTCTTACTATTCTGAGGTCTATTGTATTGCCGGTGCCAGTTCGAATCCGGCCAGGGGCGTTGTCTTTTTTCATTGAGTAGCGATCCTACAAAATGAAAAACTTTGACCCCAATCATGGTGAAAATAATCGGAATACAAATAAAGAATTTCACCTGGCTGTATAGAAAAATTCCAATGCCATTAAAATATATATTTATAAAAAAAAAATTAAAACTGTCAACAGTCTCCTTTCCTCAACTTTGTTTACTTCCGAAATTCTACTACTGTTTTGAATTGATTTCAACTGAAACAGGTGAGTGGTCCTGATTTGTTCTTTACTCATTTATTATTAATTTTGTATGTTTCTATTCTTTATCGACCTTTATGTGTTAAATTTTGTTTTCTCATTTCTACTTTTCTATTTTTAACCTAATAGTTTGCATAATTTGTTTTTTTTATATTCTTGTCATTGTCTATTTTATATTTATACTATTTTATTTCTTCTTTTTTTTCATTTCTATAATTTACTTTTTGTATTTTATCCTATTATATCAAAATATTTTTAGTTGTTTTTGTATCTTCTTAGTCCTGATAAACCTCTACAAAGTGGGGCGAAATGTCGCCAAATAAATAGTTATTAACTAATTTTTTGTTTTCTTGTGACCGCAACCTTGACCATCTTCTTCATAATATATATTTTTTTAAATTAAAAATTGATGGACATAGAGTTCCATAATAAATTATGTAATCCTTAGCAATAATTATTCTACTTTGGTAAAATTTATTGTTTTGAAACTTTCAGTACATATAGGGTGTCCAATATAAATTGTCCCTAAATGCTTTTTGCGGCCAAACAGATGATTTTATCAAAAAGTGCCAGTGTAAAACATTGTAGGTCTACTTTTATAACATTGCTAAAACTTGGATTTATAAGTAACACCTCTTTACTCCCATGTACAGTCAATTAAAAGTTATGAGAGACTCCATAGAGTTCATTTTGATACCTTCAAAATTTAACATTTAAGCTATTTAAGAATTTTATTCTCAACACAAATATCATTTTTTGTGTATATAATAAACTGGAATCTTAAAAACATGATCATTTTTATATATTTTCTTATTCTTTCATTTCATCATCTTAAAAATACTGCCAAGATGTAGGTGTTGTATTTCTTCAATTAAGTGCAAAAAAGTAGTTTCTGAAATGGTTTTTCCATAAATATGAACTGAAAATTCATCGTATGAATTCAAAATGTTTATTAATTTAAAGATTTTCTCACAATTTAGTTACTATTGAATTATATAAAGAGAAAGACGAAAAATCAATAACAACATGGTACTTGTCAGGTACAAAAGAAAATCATTTCTCCAACTTTGATAACTCCAGGCATCTACTGCAAGATGACCAAATTGTCATGGATGAAAGACAATTTTTGTGTTTAGCAGGATCGGAAGGGTGTATTCTATTATGGGCTTCTAAAATCTGACAAAACCATTAATACTGAAAAGTGCAGCCAAAACAAGATAGATTTAAACCAATCTCTGCATAAAAAACAACTATATCACAAAACAAAATACAAAGTAATTTCACTTCTGGAAACAGCAAAACTAGTTAGTAAAACAATGGAAGTGTTGAGGTTCGCCTCAAAAGAGGAATACATTTTTTTTTTTAATATATGGCTTCCACAATTTACCAGATGGAAAAATGAATAGCTAGCAATAGGAAATATTTTAAGTAAAATATTGTTTTTCATTTTTGTACCATAAATTAATATTTTCTGAACAAAGAACCTGGTTTCATATTTACATACATACCTGATACATAAAAAAACAGTTTCATCTAACTCAAGCTATCATTATACAATAGATTAAACTGTCAATATCCCAACTCTATAATTTTTGAAGTGAAACATCTTTCCCAATGTTCTACAACTGAAGAGAAAAAAAATTATACATCAAAAAATTACTATTATCATCTCCTTTTTTCCCAGCAAATATTGGACAGAGACCAACATCAGTGAATTTAGTGCCGTAATTTCTTTTACCTACTGCAGCTCGATAGTCTTTGATAATTTTGAAATGACTGATCAGTTATCATAATTCCTATTCTTAAAATAGTTGTTATAGTAAACAAAAATCTACATACTCCAGCTTCAACAGGAACTGATGTCTTGGGTCCAAGATAAATTATACGTCCATCCTTCTTGTAGATCAAATTTCTACCCCTTGTACCAGGGTGTCCACCTGTTAAATAATGATTAACAGAAAATAAACAAAGAATACATTTTTTTTCCAACTGAAGTTAAACCCTTTTTTGAAGAAACTGTGACTATAATAGGAAATTAAATAAGTCTTAGCTAAGAAACATATATCCAAAAATATTTTTTTGAGATATGAAGGTAAAAGTCATAGTTGAAGGGAAATATACATTGATGATGTAATCTAAGAGTGCTTAGCTCAGAACATTGCAGGTTTGATTTCCAACTGGGTTAGTCAATATTTATTTCATGGTGGTCCCTTGAAATGAATCTTGTTTAACATTCCCACTCTGGGGCAGTATAAGTATGAAACTTACCAAAATAAAAATAAAATTAATTAATCAAATAAGCTAAGAATTGAATTAATCAATTATAATTATCACTGAGCCTATAGAATTGAGAATAAAGGATGTTGAATCATTTGGAATACTTTACAAATTTACCTATTTGCCACTCAAAATTACAGTGATAGTGCTCATTGAAATTTTACCACCTAAGACTTCTTACCTAGGGGTTCTGGATGTATTTTCCTGGCTTCAGCCTAGCTAGGGGTTCTGGATGTATTTTCCTGGCTTCAGCCTAGCTAG
>NW_027106674.1:8145-10029 GCF_000696795.3 Halyomorpha halys
CTAGGGGTTCTGGATGTATTTTCCTGGCTTCAGCCTAGCTAGGGGTTCTGGATGTATTTTCCTGGCTTCAGCCTAGCTAGACAGTGAAAACCTGCTTTTCTTCAACTGCTTGTGCCACTACAATGTCTCTTGTCTTCTTTCAACTGATCCTTCTAGTTCAACTAGTCCTCCTCTTCTGAACTCAATCACCCAAATTCTATTAATAGAATGCCTCAATTCTCCTGCTATGGAAATATCTTGATCTTATTACCTCTTTCTCTTCAAAAAGATATTTTTCCAGAAATTTTCACTTCACTACCCTTTTGAATCTCCTTCCAACCTTCTGATTAGATATTCCTTTTTAGAGGAGGAGACCTGGAACTTTTTTCTGGGAAAATCATATCAGTGTTTCTGCTCAATTTTTGTTGAGTTGGTTTGAACTTTGTGTCAGATAACCAAGTTACTAATAGTGTTATACACTTTCAACACCTGTAGAACAAATAGGGTATTTACCACTTTACCTGGCTAATCGAATTGTTGGCAGGAGCTATACCACTATCCATAATTTCCTATATCGTGAAATTGTCCATACTTTTGAGTTGGCAATAATCCTAATTATTAATTATTAGCATTCAGAATATAAATAATGGAACCAAATTGTTTACCATCCCAATATTCTCAACATATAGCAGACCATTAACTAAAAGAGATCAATTAGTCAGTAAGAATGTGTACATTTTTATCAATACAACACAATTTAAAATTAATTATTCTATCAAAAATCTTAAAGTATTATTTTGATGCTGAGTCATGGGTAGGTATTTGTAAGTCTTTCTAATGATTTTGAAAAAAAAATCAATATTGGCAACTTTTAAAATTAGTCTAGACTTCAGATGAGATAAATAATAATTGATTTTTATGTTTATTCTGTAGTCTAATTTGTTTATTTTTTAAATTTGCCAAACTATCTTATTACAGCATAACTTTTTTTTTTTTTAATCTTCATTCATACCTATCATAAATAATGGTAACCATCAGCATATTAGATGATATTTAATAGGAAATTTATAGCATTTCAGACATTGGGATGGACAGTTGAGCAGCACCTCTTCCCTTCTCACTTACAGTATGGTAATCAAATTTTTATTTACTATAACCATTACAAAAAATGCTCTAAAAACAAATCAACATTTTAATTTTATTTTTACAATACCATACTTGATTAATAAAATGAAAATGTGGAACATATTAGAAATAATGAATAATAAAAAGATTGTGAGCAATTTTAAAGGAATTAAAAACAGATTTTAAAATATAATAAATTGTAATACATAAGTGAAAACTAGCCATTGAACAATTTTGATGAGAATAAAAATGAGATAAAAAAAACAAAAACATAAAACATTAAAATCTAACCTCTCAATCCATAAGGCTCAAAGACCCTCCTCTCTGTCAATATAGACATTTCAATCCGGTCTCTAAATAAGATTCGCCTTATGACGCCATCACCTCCTTTATGAATTCCCTGGCCTCCAGAACCCTCACGCAGGCTGAAAGTCTCTAAGATAACTGGGTATCTGTTTTCAAAGATTTCCGGGTCTGTGATTCTTGTATTAGTCATATGGGTGTGTACACCACTCCTTCCATCCCAGGTGGGACCCTAAAACCATAAAATAACAATAGCAGAAAAATCAACAATCTATAATGGATATTTAAAATTAAAGACTTTTTTATACCAGGGCATTCAAAAAGTACTGTCGTTTTTCGTTTGTTCGTTGTTTATTTTGATTCTAGAGTGTTTGCTAATTAATTCCGTTCAATACAACTTTTATCCATGTAAACACAAATGTTTATACTTTATGAATAGGAGGCTAAGGAGGATTAATTTAATGCAGTCACCATCCA
>NW_027106674.1:10884-11430 GCF_000696795.3 Halyomorpha halys
AACGACAGGACTTTTTGAATGACCTGGTATTAAATAAGAGCCAACTTTAAATTAATTCTTCTAAATAATTTTTCTAAAGATCAGGGGATGATTTTTTAGGGTCAAAATGAATACAAACTCAAAACATCAAGTTAATTAATTTATTTTGCAAAAGTTATGGTCACACAGAATTTTAATATTTTGATTAATACAAGCCTAAAAATATTCCATGGTCAAAGATAGCAACATAGTGAATCATAATATAACTACACTTAGGTGGAAGAAAAATGGAATATCCCAGTTGTTTTGGGAAATGACTCAATCAACTTTTTCTTTTTATTTCTTGTTCTTGAAGTAGAGTACGACTATTTTGACATACATTAAATTTTTTGACGTGACAACGTCTTATAAATCATTTTGTGGGATGCCATGTTAGTGAATTAATCAATTATAATTATCACTGAGCAAATCTAATTGAGAATAAAGGATGTTGAATCATTTGGAATACTTTACAAATTTACCTATTTGCCACTCAAAATTACAGTGATAGTGCTCATTGAAATTTTA